>NC_056744.1:1043706096-1044013596 GCF_019279795.1 Protopterus annectens | reverse complement strand
ACATCTAGATCAAGAGAGGTCATTGTGCCCCTCTACTCATCACTCATCAGGCCCATAATTGAATACAATGCCCCATTTGGGATGTACCGTACCCGACACCTGCAGCAACTGGAAAGACCCCAAAAGTACCTCACCAAGAGGATCAAGGGACTCAAACAGATATTCTATGCAGTTAGGCTAAAGAAACACCAGCTCTACTCAGTTGCTTACTGCCTCTTCAGAGGTGATCGGTGCCTGATGTATAAAGCGATGTCCAAACCAGAATTAATGGACATGCTCCACCTCAGGAAATCCAAATCCCTTAGAGCTACACGGTCCAGGGACTTAAACCTCAGCACAGAAATAAATAGGACATGCTGGAGGGACAGATTCATATCCCAGAGGCTCCCCTCACTCTGGAACAAAATCCCAATCCATGTTATGCAGAGACCCTCAATGACCCTCTTCAAGAGAAATCATGACGAGTGGATGGGAGATCGTAGGTTTACCCCTGGGATATCTTCTGTGTCCCTACTAGACAGAGGCACAGTAAACTACCCTTAAAAGGGCTATCTTCTGTGACCTACTCTACAGAGGCACAGTCAACTAATCTAAAAGGGTGGCGAAGCCAAACACAGTCTGGATAGGCTTATAAATGCCCTAGGGCAGATAGCCTAGTATCAACCTATGAACCTATGAATCTGTTTTGCAGTAGCCTTAGCTATATAGGTTGTATCCTTCCAAGAATATAACAACTGGCAAGCTTCCAAAGATTTAGGTAATTTTCCATGCACCCAGATTGTCGGGCTGTTCAAGCTGAGCTGACTAAAAGAAAAATTTGGGCGCAAATCCATCCAGGGCTTTATTGCCACTGAAGAGTATACTTTCCTGAGGCTTTCAGTCATTGACAGTCAGTTTTTTCTTTGCTTTGCTGGGCAGATAAGTTCCATTCGGAGGGAAAAAAGACTTCATTTAAACTAGGATGCTCTGTTTTAATGGACTGTCTCGAGACTGTAACATATTTTTAGATGGAGTACTCATTTTTTCTGTCAGTTTAAAAGTGGTGTAAACAACTGTAAACATTTTTCCTGTGGAGAAATTGTGTTTATTTCACTTTTGTTGGGCTGGCATGTTGCTTTAAAGTGCTTTTTACTGTATTTTCTGTCAGAGTAACTTTTGTGGACTGTCTATGTTTGTCTGGAATTGCTGATTGTCTTTCTTGAGAAAGAGGAACTATTTTTGGCTTGTCCATGGAATAGACTACTGATCCAATGGTTGATCTTTCTTCCAGCTCAAAAAGAAAAAATAAGCAAACAGCCTTTGCTGACACAGCAGGCAAGCAATTTTCATAAGCCACTAATGGGTGACTGCTCAAGCGATTTTTGTATCTCAGACCACTCATCTTTTGCGTCTGGTGTAGCACTTACAGCCACTGTGGACCAGGGGCAAGCTACATCTTCTGCAGCTGTTGGAATCCGCTCAGTAGGCAAGGGAGAACCACTCTTATTGTCCCTGGAAGAGGGTACAGAGAAGGTTTCCCTGTTGTGCCAGTCACTGTGGACGTTGCTACTGCCATTAGTAACACTGTTGGCTACATTTATCCTGCCAAAAAAAAAAAAAAAAAAAACAGAAAACCAAGCATGTATCAACTCATCCTCACTTTTCTTTGGCTAGGAGTAGTTTATTGGATCTGACTATAGGTTTAATTCAGGCTATGATCCTTCTTATAAAGTAGTTTCTGGTAAAACGAAAGGAGGGGGGGGGGTCCTCTTTTCCTGAAGAGATTCATGATTCTGTATCTGAATAGGAAGAAGCAGGGATGGATACAGTTTTTTTCCCTAAGATTTCTAATTCAGACTCATGGGGAAAACTCAGTTTTTGATTCTCTCAGTGGAGGTTCTCTTAATTAGATTATTTCTGTAATAAGCCAATGTTTTCAGCTGGAAAATACAGAAATTTCTTAGTCCCTCATAAAATAGTATGAGTTGTTACAGAAGGATTTTCCACAACCTATGCCCATTCCTCCTGGTTCTGTCTGCTTTAAATGATGTGTGTGTTACTGCCTGTAATTTTCTTGATAGTCAACCAGCTGCCCCTACAAAGGCAAATAGGGAGTATAAAGTTCCTCAGTCTTTTAAATATTTATACACTGTTCCCAAACCTGACTCAGCAACTGTAGCTGTAGCTGATCCCACTGCTGCTAAGCACTTCCAATTCTACTCTGAAATTATTGGTAGGTGTTTGCAAAAAGTGTATTCTTCTGTAACTTTGATTTTGATTTCTTAGGCTATGTTAAATTTTGTTCAGACACACATGGGTGCCAGAACCATAGAGCTCAGGGGAGGAGCCTCCCCACTTTTGCAGATCATCCATATCTCTGTCCCTTTCATTTTCTGCACCTCCCAACTGCTGCAATGACATCAGCTCACATATTTCTGGCTGTTTATTGTGAGTGGGATATTCAGGAGCTGCTGCAGAAACAGAAGGGATTTATTTCAGAATCCTGTAATGGAGCAGATTCAGGACAGGAGTTAATTGAAGAGAATGCTACCGGAGGAGTCTGTCTGAGTACACTGCTGCTGGTTTGTAGTGTGTGTGTGTGTGAAAATGCCCCCAGCAGGATACATCTGGTGGCTAGAGGTACTCAGGCTCAAACACTGTACCTTGGGTACAGGTAAAAAGAGCCTAAAGTCCCTAGCCACCATCACTTGTGAATTTATGCCTCACATTTTTGTTCTGTTCTTTCTGGTTTGCAGGAGTGGTAAAACAAAACCTTTTATTCTAGCAATTTTCCTAAGGTTATAAAATCAGTATTTGAAATGTGTCCCTATTTTGGGGCTGTATTCCCCCATTAATGGCTTTGTTCTGCATTTTTGTGATAAGAGGTTGAGAGCTATGGTGAGAAGTGAGAACTGAATTCACTAAATGATATGATAGCCATTTAAGTTTGTCTTCCTGTCTTTCAAAAAACTGCTGGTTTAGCTTAGTGGTATGTTGCCCTGACAGTAGTGCACAGTGTTCTGGGTTTAATTCTTGGCAGTGAAATGCATGGTGGTAGCAACAGTTTATGCAAGCAACTTTCCAAAATTATACACGCAATGTTTAAAATGTGTCCCTGGTTTTTGACCTTTTGCCCCCCAATTGAAAATAAGTTCAAGAAGCTGTACAACATGCCTATGGCTTACAATCTACTGTGATTCTGTATTTATATATTGTGTGTAGAAGTAGACTGTTAGCATGGAAATGTTATGAATAGGGCAGTTTTGTCATTATTGGTGCATGCATTTTGCTTCATTGCCTACTGAAAAAATGTTCAAACAATAAATTTAAAATGCAGTTGTGTATGGAAGTAGACTGTTATCATGGAAATGTTCTGAATATGGCAGTTTTGTCATTATTGGTTAATGCATTTTGCTTCATTGCCTACTGGAAAAATGTTCAAGCAATACATTTAAAATGCAGTTGTGTGTGGAAGTAGACCTTTACGATGGATATGTTCTGAATTGGGCAGTTTTGTCATTATTGGTTAATGCATTTTTGTTTCATTGCCTACTGGAAAAAAATGTTTAAACAACAAATTTAAAATGCGCTCTAACTTAAGTCTAACAAGTGTGCTGTATTATATAAAGAATATAATTTAATAAAATTAGGAAGGTGAATCAAGGAATGCATACATGTATGTATGGCCCTAAAAATGTGTTTGAAAACAGCCCAGAGGAAAGTGTGAAAAGCCCAAAATCATGGGCAAATTTTAAGCTTTCCTCTTGTTACCAAAGCAATGGATGAAGGTAAAACAGTTCACACCACATTACCTTGACCTGGCCAAGCCTTTTGACACAATCCCCTACTCAGGTGTAGTACAAAAGATGAATACTGTAGGAGCAAACACTAGCATCGCCAGCTGCATTGCCAGCTTGGCTCACAGGATGCAGGAGATCAAAACAGGGGAAGAGACCAGTCACCATTGGAGTCCCCCAGGGTTCGGTGCTGAGACTTTTTCTGTTTGGCATATACATCTCAAAAGTAAAAGGAAATACCAAAGAGCTTTGGCCAGCTAAGTTTGAGATGACTGCAAGCTAGGAGAAGTTATTGAATCCCCAAATGACTTAACCATCATGCAGGAAGGTTTGTCCCAAATAATAACTGGTGTCAAAATCATGACAATGCCCTCTGAGAACTGATACAATTGTTTAGCATTTGGGAACTTATGTGTACAGTGACGTAACTTTTGACCAACATGTGCCCAGAGTCATAAGAAAGCCTTTGTATATTGCACAGCTTATAAAAAAGTTGATTGTGACTAGATCTAGAGATGTTGTTGTCCCCCTTTATAAAGCTGTCATTATGTCAATCATTTTGTATAATGCCCACTTTGGCATGTATCTGTCCAGCCCCAAACAACAATTGGAATACCTTCAGAGATACCTTACTAAAAGGATACAAGTCTAAACAATAGGTCCTGCATGGACCACCCTCAGAGATTTATTACTATACTCAGTATCCTACAGAGTGCTTAGAGGTGACATGTCTGGCATGCAAAGCATCCTCAGACATAGTACAGATGGACCTACTGAACATCAGCAACTCAAATGGCATCAGAAATACTCAGTCCAGGTATCTAAACTGAATGTTGTGGAGAGATGGATATATATCAGAGGATACCACTGTTCCAAAACAGACTATGCATAAAAATAAAGCAAAGCTCATCCATCCATATTCAAATGCAACTTGGATCTAAGGATGGGTAATAGAAAATGTACTCCAGGATTTCCCCTCATGCCACTAATGGATACAGGCAGTTCCTAAATGCTGCATCCATTACATGGCCCCCTCAGATTATCTATGGTATGATCACAGTTGTTCTCACTAGGGCTAATATACAATTATCTGCCATGGGGATAGCTAAGACCAATCAGAAAATGCTAATTCAAGCACCAAAAGGGAATTGGCTAAGTTTAAAATGTCCTCCAAGTGAACCTATGTTGTGGTAGCAAATAGTTATAAAAAATTACCCTTTTTAGTTCATCAAGTGCCCCTGTCACTCTCCACCCCCCCCCCCCAGTCTTTAACAGCTTCCAGCGCCTATGTTCAGATAAATTGTGAAAGTATGAGGAAGGTTTTTCTGCAGTTTCTTCTTGTGAGGACAAATCTGCTTTAAGTAGCTCATTGTTTACAGTGTGTGCATGACTCTGTTGATACTTCTACCATGACTATGGCCTCTGGTACTGTTTTGAACAGGTTTGCATGGCTGCCTTCTCAGAACCTCCCAGATGATGTTAAAATAAGATTTAAAATTCTCTCTTGTATAGAGATTTAGTGTTTGGCTCTCTGCTACAGAGGTGATCAAAAGTGTGATGAAAGGGACAAGCTGATACAGGAATCCTCTAAGATACTTTAGTTCTCCTCTTCCAAATTTCCAACGGATCTCCTCATCCATTTTTGGGAAAAAAACAGAACAAACAGTTTTAACAAAATACAGGTAAACATTCGTTTAAGAAGAAATGGCAAGGAAGTTCCAAAAAGAAGTATCAAACTTCCCAAAACCAAAGAGTCCAACAAGTTTGAATGCCTTTTCAAGAGACCTTTTAAATTCCTTCATCCTTGGTCCCTTTTTCCTTCAAGAAAGTCTGAATCTCCATTTTTTTTTTGGCAAGAGATAGTTTCAGGAACATGGGTTCTGAAAATAACTCATCAAGATTACAGATGGCAGTGGGAGGAAATTCCTGTTTTCCGGATGGCCATTCTTCATCCTCCAGATCAGACTCTTGTTTCCACTAGTTCTTCATCACATGCTGTTCCAAGGAGTGATAAAGCCAGTCCTTCCTTCCCAGGTAGGGAAGTGTTTTTATTCAAGGATGTTCCTAGTACCAAAGGAATAAAATTATTCAAGACCAGTTCTGGAGCTTTCTTCCCTAAATCTGTTTGTGATAGTACCAAAATCAAAATTGTCACTTTACCACCTGTTATTCTTATTTCAAAATTCCTGGCAATACTATACTTAAAAGATGCTTATCATCACATCCATATTCTTCCAGACTTCAGATGTTTCTTAAGCTTTTCTGAGTCTATATTACATTATCAGTTCTCTGAATTACCCTTTGGACCAGAAGAGTAGCTGGTTCAATTAGCACTCTGTGCTGGTGCTATGAACCAGTACCCCACCTCCTCAGCTCTTCAAGTTAAGAGCAACTGTAACAAGTCATAGGTGATTGGCTTATTGCAATTCAGCTAGATCTGTGCATCCCCCACCCCCCCAGCAAAAAAAAGACAAAAAAGACATTCCTTCCACTGGCAACCAACCAACCAGGTGGCCAGTTGCATGGCACACACTCACCCTCCATCCCGGTTATTCAGGTCTTATTTCTGTGCACTGCTGCCATCCCTCCTTTAACATATTTTATTAGAAAAAAAATATTTTCTTCTTTTAAACTGTAGCAAACTGTTTGCTACTATGTAGCTAGCAGTTGCTACAGGTTAGATAACATACAGAGCACTACAGTGCTCAGGTTTGACTGCAAATACAATACTAGCTTTTAAAAAACAGTATTACATTAAAGAGTGATTGGGATCAGCTGATTGCACCCCTCAACACTTTGCTCCCAGGGCATTTGCCTGTCTTGCCCCACCATAGCTACGTTACTTCTTTAGACTATCCACTGCACCAAGAGTGTTCATATAGTGTCTTGCTCCAGTTATAGCTCATAGAATGCTCTATATTTAGATGACTTGCTTATCATTGCAAAGTCTTTTTCAATGTGTCAGGAATCTCTCTCTTTTGTGAGAGATCTCTTACTAAAGGTGGGATTCCAATAGAACATTCAAAAGTCTTTCTTAACCCCTTCACACAGGATTGTGTTCCTGGGATGTCAACTAGAAAATCTCAGTTTAAACAGCTTTTCGTCCACAGGGAAAAAGAGATCTTTATCTATATCTGTTTCTAGGGTTTTCCACTTGTCAGCAGAGAAATCTTTTAATGGAGACAACAGATATCCTTAAAACCAGGTCTCCCCTTCTCCCTCCCCAGTCTGAAGCAGTCATTCACCATGGACAAATTAGTATTTACTTAGGGAGGAATAAAAGTGCAAGGGGGTGTGGGACACCAAGGACAGATGCAAGCACATAAATATCAAAGACATGCTTGTCCTGATGTACTCAACTCTCTGAGCTATCTTTGTTCACTTGGACCTCTTCACATGGTTACAGTCATGTGATACATCAGCAAGCAAGGGGAAACCAGGGTCACATTCCCTTTGCAGACTAGCCAAGTTAGTTTCAGATATAGCTTCACAGTGCAGTATCACTCTACAGGCATCCTACATTCTATCAGAGCAAAACCATGTGGCAGACAAGCTGAGCAGGACCAGGGCAGACCATCACAAATGAAAACTAGATTGCGGGGGGGTGGTCTTCTAAGATTTGATCTATCTGTGGAGAGTTCCTCAAGCAGACCTCTTTGCCTCTTCTCTGAACAATTGACTGTCAAGATTATGTTCCATGACTCCATGCAAGAAGGCCTGGAAGACAGATGTCTTTAATTTTACTTGGACAGGAATGTTCCTGTATGCTTTTCCACTCTTTTCACTAATATCCTTGGTTCTCCCAAACATTCTGAATGAATTTCCCAAATCATTATGGTGACTACCTTCTGGCCCAGGCAACTGTGGTTTTCCCTTTGGGAAATGCCCAGGGGCAATTACCACACTCTTCCTCACAGATTAGATCTATTCACACAAGAACAGGGGTGTTTGATACACACCAACACCAGTCAATTTCAGTTGACTGCCTGGATAATAGGGAGCTAATTCCTTTCAGACACCTGTTTACTGAGTACGTGCCCCAGGTACTAATGGAGGCAAGAAAGCCTGCTAATAGAAAATCATGTATCAACAAATGGAAAACTTTTTTCTGTTTGGTGCCAACAACATAACCAGCACCCCAGAGCTAGGTGTTCTCTGGTTTTGCAATATTTGTGTGAATTACTATCCTTTGCCTTTTTTTATTCACTTATCAGGGTTCATTTATTGGCAATTTTAGCATATCTGCCCATGGATCCTCCTGTTTCAATTCATTCTCATATCAAAATGATCTTGAAATGGGTTTTACATAAGTGGCCTCTGAGAAAGCCAGTGCTCCTCCTCGAGATATTCATTTTATTTTATTTTTTTGTAGGGAAGTTAACACTTGCTTCATTTGAATTATATAATCTGGCTGATTTTTAACATGGAAAACAGTTTTACTAATTGTTCTGACCTCTGAAAGATGGATATTTGATTTGCAAGCTCTTATGGTGAGACAGCCCTATCTCATTCATAGGAACAGGGTTACTTTGAGAACTAATCCATTTATGCCTAAAGTGGTATCCGAGTTCACTTTAAGACAAGCTATCCATCTCCCTGTTATCTTTCCTGAACTTAGAAAATGAAGGAAAAAGTATACACCATACATTGGATGTCCACCGACAAACCAATTACTATCTGGACAGATCTAAATCTTTCAGATCTTCAGATCAATTGTTCATTTCTTGTGAAGGTGAGAAGTAGGGATAACCTGTGTCAAAACAGACTATTTCCAAATAGTTGTCTAAGGCTATTGCTTTTGTTAGCTCACCATAACAAAACTATTCCTGGCAGGGTCAAAGCCAGGTCTACTGGGACATTAATTTCATCTATGACATTTTGGAAATAGTTGGATTCTAGAAGTATTCTAGAAACTGCTGCTTGGTCCTCTGTATGCAGTTTTACAAAGCATTGTAATCTTGATTGCTTCTCCAGGTCCGGATCAAGCTTTGCAAGGACAACTCTCCATGGACTCCTAATCTCTTCTCCTTCCACCTTCTAAATGAAATCTATCCATATAGCTAAGACTACTGCAGCACTGATCAATATGATGAACATAGTACAGTTAAACTTACCATAACATCAGATGTTCAGATAATCACTGCTGCAGTAGCCACTCCCTCTTTTGGTATGTTTTTTATGCCATTGTCTGAACATTTATTTTTCATTGTTCCTTGAATTGCCCTTTTAGGGCTTAGCCTCTTTCCCTCTGCTGACAGAAACCTCTGAAGGGCTTCAAGCCCAAACTTGTCTTTTAGTAAGCTCAGCTCTAGATACCTGACAATTTAGGCATGCAGAAGGTGCCTTGATGCTTTGGAAACTGGCCAGCAGTCATATATTTTGTAGGATATGACCCATATAGCTAAGGCTACTGCAGCAGTAATCGTTTGAGCATCTACTGTTGTGGTAAGTTTAATTTATACAACTGCACTTTCTGAACACTGGTAGGGGAATGAGAAATTGAAATTAAGCTTGGATAAAAAAAAATAGCCAGTGCCACAAGTCACCCTTGCTTCAGGGTCTGTTTGCAAGAGTGGTGGATCCTGATGTCAGAATTGGGCTGACAGGTCAATGACCTTACTGGGAAACTTGTTTCCTTGTACAACTAATAGTGTTTCAGTGACAGACAGATTCATCCATTGGACCATGAATTGGGTCTTCCCTAGCATATCATCCACATAGGTGACTGATTTCTGGGTTTGTTCATTACCTCTCAGTTTTTTTTTTACTCAAGAATTATGGACAAAGCCAAACATAATGTGGGGAAAAAGGCCCTAAATCTCTAAAAATTTGTAGGTATCAATTGAATTAATTTAAAAAGTTAATAGAAGAACAGATTTTGCATCAACATGTATTTTCTGAAGAATAGGAAGTATGAAACTCTAATGACTGGTGTTATTGACAGAATGTAATCCTGAGAGCTGTACCAAAATAAAATCCAAAATATTTATGAGCAACAGGCCAAAAACATGAGAAAAAAAAACAGGGATGTTCAGCAAAATCAGTGACAGTTGAGAGATATTGTTTGTTTACCTCTGGGCCATTCACTAAGGTCCACTGTACCCTGCTGGTATCCCTCATCTAGTGTGCCACTGTTTATGCCTAGTTTATAGTCTATACCTCCCCATCACTTCAACAATTCCTCTGCTTTATCCCTCTCTCTTTTTTTATGTTTATTTATCTGATGCTGCTACTCTGTCTACTTTCTTCTTTCTCCCTGAATATTCTTCTTGTTACCATCCTGGTATAATATTGTTTTGTAAAAATGGAAAACGGGTACCTATTTCCCCTTAAAAAAGCCAATCTTCCCAGTCACCCATCTTTCATTATGGTTATCATTGTGCATGTGTACCTCTGATTGCTATTTCCCCTTTCCTCCCTATTTCCATGACACACTGAATGCTGGCCCTATATTCTCTGCTCACAATACCTGTATTGTAGCTATGCATCACTTTGTTGTCATGTGGATGCACATAAAATCAGGCCTATCACCTTACTTTGCCTCTCATATCAGTTATGTGACCACATATAGAGCAACCACTGCAATAGTAAGCTGACTGTCATTAATGTGGCCATTATAGTGTAGTTTACAATTCAGTACTTTCCATGACATGCTGGTTCTGTGCTGTCTCTGATACTTATCAAACCAGTATCATTACCTAGAAGCACAGTCTTGTTCTTATGAGCTTTTTAAATTAAATGTATTAATGTTTAAATTCTACAATATGTGTTTAAAAGAGAGGGATGTTATTATTGCAAGAAGGAAGAATTGATTCTAGAGCGAAAGGTGAGTTAGGAAGTGTGATTTTGAAAAGAGTGTATGTGTGTGTGTGTGCGTGTGGTTGAATGAGGAGTGGACAGGTGCACTGAATGTGTGTCTCACAACATTTTGAATTAGCATTACTGGGGGTATAGTTGCTTTCTTTTTCATCACAAAACAAGCAACAGCTGAGTAACAGAAGTAGAAATCTTTTTTGGGAGCTGAATGTGTGTGAATGCAACAGATCACTGATCCAGCTTGTCTGGGATAGTATTTTTTACCATTATTATTATTATTATTATTATTTTTTTACTTAATCACAATTAGTCATCTGAAAAGTTAATGGCTAAAATGTTTCTCTTCATTGTTGATATGGAGGTTGTGGCTAAATCTGACTGTCCTCCACTGTCATATAATTACAGCTGCAGTCACTGATGTGGCCTATCAGGAACATAAGAAAAATGTTCATAAGTGCTCGTACAAGCACACATGCATGCGTGTGTGTGTGTGTGTGTGTGTGTGTGTGTGTGTGTGTGTGTGTGTGTGTGTGTGTGTGTGTGTCACTGTGTGTTGGGGGACTTGCATGAGAATAATAATCATTACCTTTTTTGTGGACATTTATGTGACCTCCTCCAGTTAAAGCTGATGTCTGTACCCTTTCATAATGGACATGTTCAATGCTGAAAGACTGCACTATGCAAGGGGCTGAATTGAGTGTCTATGATATTTTAACAAACTACTTTTGAGGATACCTGTGCTAGTTTGCCATGATTCACAAATACATTTTGTATACATTTCTCCTGATAACAAATTTATTGGATGAGTTTTTTTAATCTCAGCCCTTGTTAAATTTAGACTTGTGCAGTGACATACATTACATGGCAATAGCAAAGTTGTGCATGTTTTCCTTTATATATAAAATCATCATTTTATGCAGGTACATACTCATACACCCACAAATACATATATTACATACTCTTATTTATTTATTTTTATTTATTTTATTTTATTTTACATTTGTTGACCGGGCTAGTCCAGCTGGATAATTTCCATTTTCAGTGGAGGCCCGGGGAGAAAAGCTCCTCAGAATTAAAACAAAGGTTATACAAAATTGAAGATTAACTATGAGATCCTTTAACAGATATTAAGTTACCATGGATAGTTATTAGTCTGGATCAAGAAAAAAATAAAACACATAGAATACTATTTATGTATTACAAGAGACATTGATTATATCTAGAACTACACTCCATACAAATCATTGCATACATATTAGTGTATATACAATGTATAATTTTTTTTTTTTTTTTTTTTTTTTTTTGAGAACAGTAGAAACTGTAGAGTCATTAGGATGTTTGAGAACACAGAGAAGGATTGTAGTTGAGAAGTGAGGAAGAATGATAGTAGAAGGTATTAGGTTTCTCAGTCGGGATTGGTACAAGAGCAGAGCCAGAAGTTTGTAAGATGTGCAAGAAGTTGTTTTTTAAAAAGATCAAAGGAGCCTATTGAGGTAATGTGGGAAGGGAGGTTATTCCATATTTTGCCTACTGTGTTGGGAAAAAGGCAGTTACCTGCAGAATTGGTGATTCGAGTTGTTTTGACTTGAAGCTTTTCTGCAGAACGTAGTTGTTTCAGGTTATTATAAGGGCTCAGAAGATTAGTGAGAGCTGGTGTTTTAGATGGTTGATATAATATGTTATGTGTTATCAGGAGTTGTTGATATATAATCTTGTTGGGAAGTTCCAACCAGTGTAAATGTTTTAAGTTTAGACAGTGGTGTGTTCTATACTGGGATGCTGTGGCAAAGCGAGCTATATTGTGGTAGGATGTCGTAAGTTTCTTTAGGTTACTTTTTGAGAGGTTAGTGTAGATAGAGGAGGCATACAATAGGGTCGAGATGAGATGCGTTTGTGCTAAGGTGGTCCGTGCTTCAGGTGTTAGGTAGGGTTTGATTCTGTATAGTGTGCCAATTTTTTATTGAGTGCTTTTATGGTGTTGTTGATATGGTAATCATAGCTTAGATTATTATCAATAGTAACACCAAGTAGTTTGGTTGATAAGTCTGGGGAGATGAGGGAGTTATCACCTGCAGTAATAGAGAAGTTAAGTTGTGTAGATTTGTGTGTAGGTGAGAAAAGTAGTAGTTTTGTTTTCTTGGAATTGAGGAGAAGACATCTTTTTGAGAACCAGTCTTCGACGATAGAAAAGGTAGCTTGTGTGAGTGAGTGGAGTTCAGATTGAGTGGAGGCTGTGCAAATAATTGTGGAATCATCTGCATATTGTATACATGTAGTGTTTTGGATAGATGCTTGGAGGTCATTAATAAAGATAGAGAATAGGAGGGGGCCTAGTATGGATCCTTGTGGGACTCCTAAAGAGATAGGTAGTAGTGAAGATAGACAATTTTCCAGAGTACTGCTTGTTGCCTGTTACGAGATAAGAAGAGAACCAGGTTAAGGAGGAGGTATCCAAAGCAAGGGATTTTAATATGTGTAGTAGAAGTGAGTGGTTGACCATGTCGAAGGCTTTTGATAGGTCTAGGAAAAGAGAAGAGGTTAGTTTGTTGTTGTTACGATTACAGTTGATGGTGTTGGAAAAGGAAAGTAGAGCAGTGGTAGTACTATGTGAAGGTCTAAATCCATGTTGAGTATCTGCAAGTAGATTGTTTTGAAGGAGATGGGTGAGTAGTTGTTTGTGTATGCATTTTTCCATGATTTTAGCTAGAGGAGATAATAGTGCTATAGGACGAAAGTTTATTTGTTATTTTATTTTATTTAGCCTCTTCCCGATGTTTAGATATCTTACAGGTACAGGCACCTTGTCTTTTTTTTGGCATTCAAGCCAAAACTTTTGCTAAGCCCTGCTTTAGCATATTACATACAGTATTTATGTGAACTTATGACTTGGTATTTTATATTAAAATATCGAGTTTAGGCAGGTGCATCTGCTGGTTTGTATACATTCTGTTGTTTGTAATTCATTGGTTAGAGGCACTGACTGGTTAAGATGAGAATGAATTATAGCTGTACATTTTACATATAAAGAAGCATATGTCTGGAATGTGAAAGCTCCCCTCATAATGAAAAATCTTCTGCAGAAGCACCCCCTCAAACTTCTTCCTGTACAGTTCTGTGCTGTTTCAGCTTTCCTACCATATTGTTTTCTTCACAGTCTAGGTGACTCTGTTTATATGTTATTAACACTGGTTTCTCTTCAGCAAAGTTGTTATATCCTGAGTTTTTGAACTCCAGATTAATTATTGTGCTGCTCCTCACTATATTTAATCTGACAAGCTGCACATCCTTCATCCTGTCTCCATAAGTTTCTCCTTTCTTTTTTATATACATATTTTCTGTATCTATCTGGATACATTTATCTCATCACTAAAACAATCAAATGCATCTTTCCTTTCCTACAGCATTATTGCCTGTAATGATGCTGAAGAAGACCTGTCTTAATATTGCTGAGTTGGGTCCTCACACTGGCCAGTTTTTATCTAAATGAACTCCATTAAATATAAATCTCTGTACAGAATTGCCTCACCAGTTTTTAACCATAGGAAACATTCAGTCTGTCTCTAAGTCTGTCTAATTTGTTTACTAAGTCATTTTATAATGAAGCACAGTAATATAATAATATAACATACATTGCCTTATTTGTAGATGCCTTGGGCAAACAATTTTGTCAATAGATGTGTTTGACTGAGTTGTTGTGTGTATGAGGTATATACACTATTCACATAAAACTGAATCCCCAATTATTAAGAAGGTTCATGGGTTGCCAGGTTACAGTGTCTAACTTATGAACTTTTAAGTCTGGCGTGTTCCACTGTTAACTCCAGAAATATTTTGCTGTGGACTCTTCCCAATGCCATGGAAAGGGTCTTCTGTATTTTGCTCTCCTGGGATCAGTCAGTGGGAGTTATGTGTAATACATTTTACATATGAAATGAAGTTTTGGTTTTACTGAGTTTCTGGCTTTTTGAGATACAGATGTGAATCTTGTGAATGATACCTTCTGAACAACTCTACATTTAGTGGTTGGTATGAATGCATGTTCATTTGGTGGTGCTGATTCTGAGAGTTTAGCCTAAAAAGTTTAGATATACTTGACTCTTTTCATTCTGTCAGGTACTTAAATTCAGGTCAAAAAGTATTTTCTCTTGGTATGTATGTCTGTGCTGCCATTTCTAATCCCCTTTATGGAATGCTTTCAGTAAAGTCTCCCAAAGAAAATTACAGAACCTCATAGTGTTGCGGGGCATGGCCAAGTGTCCATGTACTATGACAGGACATGGTCACTCCTGAGGTTTTAGTTTGGTAAACGGGATACCAGTAGGATACTAGGCAATAGTTTGGGGATGTGTGCCATGTCTTTTTTTATATTAAATTTTTCAAGTACAACTTTTTGTTGTGATTTTTGACATGAATATATGAGTAAATGTGACAAAGATCAAAGGCCAAACAAATGTCAGTTCTTTCAAAGCACTAAAAATAAACATAATGAAAAAATGATGCATCTTCACTAAGATAATTCTATCATGGCAAAAGACTAGAATGTATAATTTCACTTCAATGTATTTATTTTTCCTAATGGAGGTTGCACTCCAAGCATGAAGTCATGGTGATTTGGTATACAACCAAATCATACATTTCACTTTTTTCTTGACAGAATTTGCCCTCTTGGACTTTTAGTTTGCATTTTAAAAGAGATCAGCATACCTGCTATTTTTACCATAGCTTTCCAGGTCTTACATCAGCATAATTCATTGCTGAAAATATGCCAGAAATATGTTGTGTCCTGCCTAATTTAAAATGTCATTTGAAAAACATGAGTCTCTTTTGTAGCACATGAACAAATGTTAGTTTTTCTTCAATGCAATAATCCAAATTTTAGAGTTTAATATGTTAAGATCCTAAAGCTTGTAAGTTATGGAGATAACTTTAATGATCACAAAAGGCATTTTTCTTGAATGGGTATTGAAAGAAAAAAAAAATTGTGACCCTTTTATGATGGAAGCTTTGATACCTGTTATACAATGCTGATAATTTCAGCTGCAAAGGTTGATACTTAGGGGCTCAATTAGCATTGTTTCTTGGTTTGAATCTTAATTATATTGTGTAGCACAAAAGTATGCTGTCAATGAAAAATTGTATTATTGTGTATTACTGTGTTTTTTCACTTGCTCTGAAAATTGAAGTAATTTTGATTAAGAAGAAAATGCCAGTGTGTAAATTCATTAATTTGCACATTGCTTAAGAAAGTGCATACAAAGCTTTTTTATGGTGAAAGGAAAACAAGTAGGAGCTCATTATTCTATTCCAGGTTTAATTGCCACTTTGGTTACCAGACTGCTAATAATGGCCTTTTACTATGACAGAAAAACTTTTTCTTTTCAACAAAATTATAATAAGGAAATAAGAGATTCTTCAGAGAGCTGCAGTTTGACAAAACCCGAAAAAAATGACATCAAATGACATCAAGTAATGTAGAAAATGAAACATTTTTGTTGTCCTTTGATAAACTTATCAGACAGCACTTAAAAGACTTTACATTTCTGAAAATTCATAGAAATGGAACAGCATTTCTGTTTTATGCTGTTAGTATCTTTCTTACTAAATATACTTCTCTCTCTCTCTGAAATGTGCATTCTAATTACATGATATCAATTATAACTTTTATTTAACTTAAGAAAGCTAGCAAGATGTAAGCTGCTTTATATTTATCACAAAGGGACATATGCTCAGAACATTAACATTATTCATTTATAAAAACTGCATTAGCTATTATATAATAATTCCAGTTTTCTTTTGAAGATGGATTATTTGAACATCATGGCACTAACTTAAGATCTACTCAGAGTCTAGTCTTGTGACTGTTGAGTTTAGGAATTCTAGTAACTTGATATAACCTTTTTCACTACATGTGGTTTTCCACTCCATTATAACTTACGTGTGTATTTTGTTACTGAGAAGTAAAACTGCAAAAATATGGGAATTTGTATTTTGTCTTAGAGAAAGTATCACATTTATCTGTGCATTAGTTTCTCTAATAGCTCTTTTTCTTTCTTAATGTTATTTCAAATTTACTTACATGAAGTGATAGTAAAGTTTTGTCTTCTGTGATGTATTTAGTGTTTAGTTTTTCTTCCATCAAAATACTGCACTTAAAAACTCATGATCTATAATAAAAGAAACAAGTGTATGTTTCTAATATATCCCCCAGGATTCAGCAAGCTCTGCATGTCGTGCAGGAATAGTGCAAGAGCTGCTGCAGGCAATATGGCTGACTTGTGATCAGGAATAAGCTCCCAGGACGTGCACGGGCGCTCCTCCACTGTTCCTGCATGGACACTGCCCCTGTATGCTAATTACCTCATTTGTTGGTGAAAACCATGCAAATGGGGTGAATTAGTGATTCAGGAAGCAGGCAGACATCTGTACAGGAATAGTGTAGACTGCATAAATGTATTGTCAGTAACTGAATATATTTCTACAAACTACAAAACGGAGGCATGACAGCTCATACAAATGCATCTATTAGAAGGGTTAGGCATGCCAAAGGCTAAATATATGGCCAAAGGCATGAAAATTAATTTCAAAATTATAAAAATTAACTTTTTTTTTGTTGGCCGATTTCGACCGTTTAAGCACAGGGCAGCAGTGCGCAAATGGGATCGGCCTGAAAATAATTAAAAAAGCTGGAAATAAGCTTTTAAACCAAAATCATAATATTGCCATAATAGTCAATGACATGCATAATACAACAAGACCATGGAATAGTAGTTGCTAAGGAGGAAGGCTGAGTGTCGGTTTTGTAACCATGCATTAGCAGTCAATCCTATGCAAATGAGGGCAATGATACTGAATCACAGATTTCCCCTCAGTGGTAGCTTGCACCCAACTGTGTAGGTAGATGACTTCATAAGGGGGTGTGTTATGCATGATGTAAGCTTATTGGAGCTCTGTGGCCCGTGTTTCCACTTAGCTAAGCACAGCTAAGGAAGAGATTGTGTCTGAAGTGGCCTAGCAGTATTTACATTGCCTAAATGGGTGTGCACGCTGCGTACTGGGTTTTAAACAAAAAAACAAACAAAAAAAAGAAAAACAGGAAATAGCAGCTCTGTTCACATCTGAGCACTGGGGTTTGCATGGTGTGCCTTGGGGCTTAAACAGGAAGGCAATGGGAAGGAAAAACAGTAGTAGAATGGTAATCAAGGAGAACTAGCATAGCTGGCAGGTGAAATGTATCAGAATCAGCCAATTACACAGGCAGCAGCCCAACCCAGCACACTACTATAAACTATGCAAACACATTTCCCTCTAGTTTTTCCCACAAACTCTACACCACCGTTGAACACAAAAGCGAAAATTTTACCTAACAAAAGCAACAAAATGATAGGGGCTGCTTTTGCTCTCATAAATCAACATGTGGAAGAGGCTGAGGGTGGTGAAAATGAGAATGCTGATGACCACCCCACAGTGAGGAGAAGGAGAAGAGTGTACAGACCCAGGGTAACCTACCAGAGGCTACATGAGCATGATACATGATAGTGGAGCGCTATAGGGTGGACAGGGACCTCCTGCAGCAAATTGTTGAGCTGTTCCGGCCACACCTCACACACAGAACCAACAGAGGGGAACCCATCCCAGTGGATACCAAGGTATGTGTAGGCTTAAGAATACTAGCCACAGGTATCTTCCAAAGGCCAAATGGGGATATCATGGGGATCTCACAGGCATCAGCATCCATACTCCACCAGTTCCTGGATGCCATGTCAGCACATGCCGGTGAACACATATATTTCCACAACACCTGTGAGGCGTTGACCAGTAATATGCATCTCTTCCACCAAATAGCAGAATACCCTGAGGTAGTGGGTGCTATAGACTGCACTCACATACACATCAAAGCACCACCTGGTGATCTGGGTAGGGTCTACATAAACTGCAATCAACTGCCAGGTCATGTGTGATGCCCAGGGCATTATAATGAATGTGTGTGCTGGCAGCCCTGGAAGCTATCATGACTCCCATATCTGGCATATGATGCAGCTGTACCAGAGATTTGCCAATGGGGACATCCCATTTGGCCACCTGGTGGGAGATGGTGGTTACACACTGTAGCCGTGGCTGATGACACCCATCAGAAATGCACATACACCTGAACAAGAACTCCGTAATGAGGCACATGCACAAACCAGAATCATAATAGAGCATGTGTTTGGGATGCTCAAGTCATGATTCTGGTTCCTGGACATATCTGGTGGAGCCTTGCTGTGCTCTCCAGCTGCATAAACCCAAATTGTCATTGTATGTGCCATGCTACACAATATGATCCTATGAAACAACTGCAGCAGGAACAGCACAGCGCAGGGCCACACAGCCCCCCTACCATTCCAAAGGCCAACACAGGCACAGAGTGACTCTGAGGAGGAACAACCTGAGCCTGCCCCTGTAGGCAGAAGGAGGCATGCCTAGTATGCACAGGCTTTGGCAAAAAGGCAATGCATAGCACATACACTGACATGGTAGGAACCCAGGGAATGACACCTCTCTCTGACTCGCACATAAAGTAAAAGGGACGCCAAACATGACACTACCTGTGCTTAACCATGTATAGGGAGTGTACTATGTGCATCTGACATAGTCAGCCCTCCAGCACCATCCTCAATACTGGCACAGCCACAAGGTAAGTCACTCTCACTATCAACTGCTGAATGGAGTAGTATGTTCTGCTACTTATATCTATGGTACGGATGTGAGGATGCAAGGGAACTGGGTGGCTGAATGGGATGGCAGTAGATAGTAGGTACATATGGGCAGCATGAAATCCATAACAAATACTAGTGTCAACATAGTAGGCAGTACTAGACAAGGTGACAAACCCCACTGCAGGACATGTGGTGGGCCAAATCTGTGTCCATAGGACACAAACATGCATGTCAGTGAGGCTCACATACCCAACAACAGTCTCAGCCAGCAGGATGGGTGTAGATGACCACAAAGAAAGGCTGTGCTAAGGACTCTGATTGATGGCAATGGAGAACAGCCCCTCTCCAGACCTACACAGGAAGACTACAACAGGTCAGGCAGTGGGATGTTAGTTCTGAAGGGTAAGAAATCTGAAACTGAAATGTAGGTCAATAAAACCTAAGATCTGTACTACACTGATATGCTTGTAGTCTGCATGATAGGTCAGAATACAGAATGAAATGGGAGCCAACAGAGTACCTGAAATACCAGTATGGTCATAGCAAATGTTTACAGTTGTCAGGTGTGCTCCCCCCCCCCACAATCCTATGTAGAAATGTAGTAACATGTACGTATGGGTATAATAACAGTGGAGCACAGATTACCGGATCTAGCCAAATTAGGAGGATAGATTGTTGCACGTGTACAATATGCAGGGCTCCATGTGTTAGGTTGTTGTGTGTTGTATATTGTGTGAAAGTGGTCAGCATGTAGGCATGGAAGGTTGTGCCCTGGTGGCCAGTGGCCAGTACTGTTGATAACAGGGCCAAGTTCTAACAAATGCAGTACCAGACACAATGCATCCCAACAAGACCCACTCCAGCAGTAGTCCATACTAATTGCTTGGATGCAAGATCTGTCACCATCTGAAAGATGGACATGGCATGAATGTGAGCCCAGACATACACACAGTACACAGGTGGAAGTACCCGAGACAGAGTGTATAGAATGTTACAGTCAAATAGACACAACTTTGGAATTGTACATGCAGGTTAGCAGCACATTAGTTGTCTGTGTAATATGGAATATTGATGTAGTCTGGCCAAACACTGGCAGACCACAAAAGGCACAGTTATGAAGTACTGAGAAACCGCTGATGTCCCCGCACAAGCCAGCATAAGGGAAATGCCCCATGTATATCTGTGAGACAGCTGCAAGTAGCTTCCATAGCACACATAGTTTCATAGTTTCATAGTTTCATAGTTTAGTACTAGGCTATCTGCCCTGGGGCATTTGCAAGCTTAGCCCTAGAGATGTGGCTTTCACCACCCCATGTAGTGGTACTAAGGTGTATAGAATAAATTTAGAATACTGTGCCTTTGTCTAGTAGTGACACATTGAAGACCCCTTTACTTATTAAAATTAGTTTACTGTGCCTCTGTCAAGTAGCGACACAGGGGTGACCCCCGGGGTAAACCTACAATCTACCATCCACTCGTCAAGATTTCTCTTGAAAAGAGTCAGTGAGGGGCTCTGCCTAACATGGACTGGAATTTTGTTCCAGAGTATGGGAAGCCTCTGAGTTATTAATCTGTCCCTCCAGCATGTTCTATTCATGTTTGTACTGAGGTTTAAATCTTTGGCTCTCGTGGTTCTTATGGATTTGGATTTTTTGAGGTGGAGCATGTCCATCAATTCCTGGTTGGACATGGCCTTGTACGTCAGGCACAGATCACCTCTGAGCAAGCGGTATGCTACTGAATAGAGCTGGAGTTTCTTTAGCCTGGCAGCATATGACATATGTTGGAGACCCTTGATCCTCTTGGTGAGGTACTTCTGGGGTCTCTCCAGCTGTTGTAAGTGCCGGGTGAGGTACATACCAAATGGGGCATTGTACTCAATCATGGGCCTGATAATGGAGGAGTACAGGGGCATGATGACCTCCTTTGATCTGGATGTGAACCCCTTCATGATAAGGTGGGCAAGGTAGAAAGTCTTTCTAACCACTTTGGCAACGTGGGTGTCAAATGAGAGGTCACTATCAACTTGGGTCCCCAGGTCTCTGATTACTTTCCGGTACTCAGTGGGTTACTGTCTATGTGATAATTTGTGGGTACTTTGTTTTTCCCAAAGGGGATGACTATACATTTCTTGGCATTCAGTTTAAGGCCATGATTCCGGCACCAGTTGTCCGTTTCGGTGAGGCCTTTCTGTAGGATGTATGTGTCAGCTGGTGTATCGACTATGGCGCCTAGTTTGCAGTCATCTGCAAACTTTGTCAGCCACAACCCTCCCATGTTTGCTTTCACATGTGAGAAGTAAATGCCGAACAAGAGGGGTCCCAGGACAGAGCCCTGTAGGACACCACTTGTGACTGGCTTTGAGTCTGACATGGCTCCCACAATCTTGACTTTATGGGTTCTGTTCTTTAGCCAGTTTGCAACCCATCTTGTGACATATGGATTTACATTTAAGCTGTTTAGCTTATCTATGATCCCCAAGTGGGGTATTGTGTCGCAGGCCTTAGCCAAGTCCAGGTAGGCTATATGGACTGCCTTGCCCTCATCAATGGCTCTAGTGACTGTTTTGAAAAAGTCAGCCAGGTTCAAAAGGCAGGATCTGCCCTTTACAAAGCCGAACTGGGTGGGATCAAGTGTCTGTAGGTCCCCAATGTCGTTGTTTATGAGTTCCATAATAATTCTTTCCATAGCTTTGCAAACCAGGCTGGTCAAGCTTATGCGGCGGTAGTTCCCAGGGTCTGTAGTGGAGCCTCCCTTGTGGAGTGGGACCACTGTTGCTGTATGCCAGTGTTCAGGTACATATCCTGTAGTAAGGCTAAGATTAAATAACATTTTTATATGCGGGTTTAGCTCCTCTTGGAGTTCACGTATCACGCAGCTGGGGATACCATCGGGTCCCATAGATGCTGTGTTTTTTGCTTTGCTGAGGGCGGTTCTCACCTGGACATCACAGATGACAGGGAGGTTACATTCAGCTGGGATGAGTATTTCTTCTTTTGGAGGTGAGGGAGGGGAGAAATTTGCACTGAACCTGTCTGCCAGAATGTTGGCAATATCTGTGGGTTCGGTAAATTTTTTGTCGTTGTGTACTAACTCTGAGCATATCTGAGGGTTTCTGCCCAGGTTTCTAACATAACTGAAGAATGCCTTGTGGTTATCTTTAGTGTCCTTGGCGATTTTTCTCTCAAAGTTGGCCTTGGATGTTTTTATGAGAGAACGTAGCTTTCTACTAGTGCTGATCAGAGATGCCTTCCCTTTATGGGATTTTGCTCTGTCTTGCAGTAGCTTCCTTCTTTTGTTATACAATTTGTTTATGGCTGGGGTCCACCAGACAGGATGCTTTCCTTTGGTGGAGAAGGTCTTGGTTTTATTTGGGATTGCACGATCCATGCATTCTTGGAGATGTCCGTAGAAAGCATTTGTGTAGGATTCAGCATTGTGGGATGTGGTTTCCATTGGCCCTGTGGGCTTAAATGATACCATCTCAGTCTTGAGAAGTGTAAAGTCGGCTTTTGAGAAGTTTCTCACTGTAGTCTTTTGTGCTGGGGTGGAGGTGGTAAATGTATATCCAGGGTGATTAGTTTGTGGTCAGATCTCACCAGTGAGGGGAATACTTCCGGTGTGGAGCATTTTGTCCCCATGTTTGTGATGATCAGGTCTAGTATATTATCCCCCCTTGTGGGAGAGGTGACTAGCTGTTCCATTGCATTTGAGTTTATGAATTCCAGGAACCTTTGGGCTAAGGTGTTAGGGCTAGAATAGTGTACCCAGTCTATGTTAGGGTAGTTGAAGTCTCCCAATATGATGGTATTTGGTGAGACATTCATATCTTCCAATGTTTTCAGGAAGTCTGAGTGGGGTTCTTGAGATTGGGAGGGTGGTCTGTAACATGCAACCAGTTGTATAGCAGTTTTGCCTATGGTTAACTGCACCTGGATGGTCTCCGATGCTTCATGAGTTGCCACTAACCTGGAGGTGTGGGTATCCTTGATGAATATGGACACTCCCCCTCCCTTTGTGGTTCGGCCTGGGTTTTGGGGCCGAAAAGCATGATATGAGGTAAAGCCTGGTAGCGCTGGGGTGCTCTCAGGAGCCTTGAACCAGGTCTCGGTTACAGTGCACACATCAATGTTCTCCATACTGAGGAGTGCTTCGAGAGCCTGCATCTTGAGATTTAGACTTCTGGCGTTGAGCAGCATTACCCTTAATTTTTTTCCATTTTTGTTTTCTAAGGAGGTGGGTTCGTCTTTTGAGCCTTGCCTAAAAAAGGCACTATGGGGGTGGCAAGAGCCTTAACCAATATCCAGAAGCCCAGTGGTGACAGGTGCAAGCCGTCCCTTGCGAAGCAGCGTGGCTTGTCCAGCATGTCATCCCAGGCAGACAGACATTGGATCCCCCTAGAATGACACCAGTAATTGAGCCAATTATTAAAGCTGATCATCTTGTCTTTGTATTGTGGCATCATTCTTGTTGAGGGCAGGATGCTGCTCAGGGTCAGGGTCATACCAGCCTGGGCTACATAATCAGAGAGCTCCTCTATGTCTCTTTTCATGTAGTCCAAGGAGGTACGTCTCAGGTCATTCACGCCGGCATGGACAATGACAGAGTCATATTTGTACCTGCTTTTGAGTGACCTGAGTGCGTGTGTTATATGGCGGATCCTAGCCCCCGATAGGCAGCTTACCGTTACCCTCTCCTTGCTCAGCCTGGTAAGTGGGACGTCAGTGTGTCTGACTATAGAGTCACCTATCACTAGTGTATCAGGCATAGTGTTTGGCCTTAAGGGCTGTGATTTATTGACACACCGATTTATTGAAGTATGTGTTGCATTTGTTATGTTTTGAGGTGGTGGATTTTTGGGTGTCTGCTTTGGGAGCCTCCGTTGTTTTGGTAAGTTTTTTAATAGAGCCTCTGAGTATGTTTTTGTGTTATTATGTGCTTGATTTGCAGTTGGGGTAGGTCTATGTGTGACTGGGTTTGTTGTGTGTGTGGTTACCTTCTCCTCCTGTCTGGTCTTGCCAGTCCTGAGTTGAGAGAGTTCAGCCTCCAGTTTGGCTATATAGTTGCATCTCTCATATGTATTTGTGTTTATTGGGAGGAGGAGAGGGTTGTCTGTGTACATGAGACAATTATAGCATTGTCTCAAGATTCCCAGATTAACCAGCTGAACAGGAGAAGATGCTAGCAATCTACCACTCGACATGCTAGAATATTACAAGAGAGTGCTGTGCCTTTAAGGGAAGTGGTTGGGGTGGTAGGTGGATGTAGTGCTACTTGAGTTTGAGAGTGTTTGCTTAGAAGAGAAGCTTTGAGAACAAGTGCTATGCTTATAATATAACGAGTAGACTGGTTATTCTAAGAGTAGAGCTTTCTAAGGGAAAATTTGAAGAGCAGACTTGGTGGAGCCAGAAAAAGTTTAACCCTGTTTAACCAGCGCTGCGCTATGCGCACAATCTCGCAAAGCCGGGCAAATGCGGATTTTAAACAGGGAATTTCAAAAGAGCTAGAAATGGTCCAAAACAACCAGTTACTACAGCTCTTGTGCTGAGGTCACTCCTTCAGGGACAGATAGGCTGCTCAAGGCTCCCCACTCCCACTGGTGAGCAAAGAAACTTCCTTCTTATCCAAGTAAGGTAATGGACAACACAGGAACTACACCACAGCCCAGAATACAGCAAAGCCTGTAAACAGGTCTAAACTAGTCGAGGAGAGGTGGGAAAACAAGGATTTTTTTTTGTTTTTTTTGTTTTTAGATAGAAAACACCCAGAAATACAGAAGGCAGCAATGCACTGCACTCAGCTTACCCTACTATCAGCCACAGGTTCCTCACAGGTCATATCCCTACTGTTGGGAATGAGTACAATATGACCCCCACTTCTGTATGGGAATACCCACAGAATGCAGCATGCTGAAGAGGTGTCCCATGCAGGTGTGTCCCTAGCTGTAAGCAGCACCCTGTCAGCATTCACACCAATGGATAAATAAGGACAGAAACTATTCACATTAACACCTTGCACACCTACCCTGTCACCACATGGGAGTACAGTGGCTTGCAGCCTGGGACTGTAGGAGTGATAGAATGCACTGGCCTGCTACAGATGGCCTGCATCACTACCAAATGCCCTACAGTCCTCTGTCAAAGGCCTGTGTCTCGCCAGTACTGCCAGTGTATGTTATCTCATGGAGTCCCAAATAACTACATAACACAGTCCACAGAACAGAAATGCAAGGCCATGTCGACAAATCCCAGTAACATGTCCATCATGTCCTACTGCATGAACTGTGGACCAACCCCTAAATACTGCTGGGATGAACTGATAACTATAGGGATACTTATCAGATATTGCTTGTATAATGTTAGGAAGAGGACAGAATAACAGGGGGGGTAGAAGCATGGATGCCATGGAGTGTGTGAAGTCTGAAACTCTGATGTGTGCCCATACTATCCCTGCCTGCAAACACAGGAACGGGTGGCTACAAACCTGCTTGTAAACCACAATGTGAATGGGTAATTACCAGATATATGAGCCCTGCCTCTGGGTAACCTGTGTGAATCTGTACAGCTGAGAGGTATGGTCACAGCAGGATATGGCCATTCTGTCATGTTGATAGATGTACAAGCATGGGATCCTCAGCCACCACAGTACCAAGGTGCTGGACCATTTTTACAGACACATCAGCAAGTGTCTGCAGGTCCCCCTCCAGAATGGCATGATTGTGCAAGAATATGTAGGCTGCAGACCACAATACTGGACACAACTTCATTCATCTTCTATTCCCCAGGAAATTACTGCAAGCAAATATGTGTATCTGTCAGTAGTTGTTGATGACATAATACAGCACAATATAAAACAGTACATATGTCAGAATATCTCTCCTAACACCAAAACCATGTAGCAGAAGCAGCACAGACACAATTAGTTACAGTATCCCACTATCTTTTGCCCATTGTGACCCCATATTGTCAACCTATCTACAGATATCTTGCAAAACAGGTTGCTAGCTGTAGGTGTACAACACAAATGCCTGCACTGGAGTAAAACCTACCTGGAATGGATTCACACATTCAATACAGAAGGTCATACTGGGCATGCTCCTACACTTAGAGAAATGAAGCCCATGTCTGACAACAAAATACAGAAGGGTCATGCTGGGCATGCTCCCACACTTATAAATTAAGCCCATGTCTGGCAACAACAGTGGACTATACATATCTGTCAGTCACAGATGTCTGTGCACACACTCCACATTGCACACCAGTCATGCTTTGCACACACATCGGATATGAATACACACATATATCCAAAGACAACACACTATAATAGGTCAAACATACACAAACATAGATGTGAGGAAGAGAGAGGCAGTCAGTGACAAAGAGCTTCCCATCATGAGGCCTGTCCCACCCACCACACATCCAATTGGCTAATATCCCATACTTTGCCAATGTCTATCACTGTAGACATTTGCTTCTGGTAGCCCTCAGCACTATAGTGTCTGTGGTGCTTGTGATAACTGTGCAACATGACAGTACAAGTCATTATTCATCTATCAGTTGTATACACAGTCCTGTCAAATGTAAAGTTGTGTGTGTGTTTCCAGAGGAATGGATTATGGTCCATTCACACACAGTGCACTCCCCATTGCCCTAGTTTAGCTAGTCTGCTGATGTCAGTCACCTTGAAATACCCCTTTGGACAAGGATCATCTCTATAAGCTCTGAAGCATGTGTAATAACTGCATAATGCTATAGTGTGATGTACTAGTTAGGTAGGAGTTCCAATCTCAAACATGGCAACTGTGTGTGTTTGTGTGTAGGGATCAATCCTTTCAAGGCCATTCATAGTCACTACAACTTCCATCTCCCTACTTTAGCAAGTCTGCTGATGTCAGTCACCTTGAAATACCTCTTTGGACAAGATTCAGCTCTGTGACGCGTGCAGTAACTGCATAATGCTATAGTGTGATGTACTAGTTAGGTAGGAGTTCTAATCCCAGACATGGCAGCTGTGAAACTGTGTGTGTGTGTTTGTGTGAATAGGAATTGATGCTTTTGAGGCCATTCACAGTCACTACACCTCCCATTGCCCTACTTTACCAAGGTTGCTGATGTCATTCGCTTTGAAATACATGTTTGGAGAAGGGCTAGTCTTATAAGCTCCATGGTGTGTGCGATAACTGCGTAATGCTGTAGTGTAATGTACTAGTTAGATAGGAGTTCTATTCTCAGACATGGTAACTGTGGAACTCTGTGTGCGTGTATATAGAGAATAATGCTTTTGAGGCCATTCACAGTCACTACACCTTTCATTGTGCTACTTTAGCAAGGCTGTTGTCATCTACCTTGAAATATACCTTTGGAGAAGGACTAGCCTTATAAGTTCCATGGTGTGTGCCATAAATGTGGAACAATATAGTAGCAGTAACTACACAGCTATGGGTTTGAATGCCATCTGTGGCAAGTTGTGTGTGTACCTCAAAGTTTTTGTCCCTATTTACAGCCAGTACACATCTGAGAGCCTGGCTTTAACAGTCCTGCAGATATCACCCACCTTACGGGTATCTGTTGCAAAGCCTAAACCATGTCAGGTCAGTGGTGCATGTGGTAAATGTGTAACATCATGGCCCGTAAAGGTTGTTGGACAGAGGTTTGAACCTCACCCCTGGTAAATGTGTGATTAGGATAATATTATTTTTGGGATCTCTCACCCACTACATCACCCAATGCCAGTATTTACAAGGGCTGGTGATGTTCCTCACCTTAAAAGTACCTTGGGAAAATATCCACCCATTAAGCTCCATGGTGTGTGTGATAAATGTGGTACACTGTAGTAGCAATACATAGTTAGGTAGGGGTCTGAATCTCAGTACTGGCAAGTGTGCATATGTGTGTTTGTCATCAGTATCCTTTGTGGAGGTTGGTGTAATTGTGTAATGACAGGATTAACTGTGGGTGGGTTTTGCTAAATTCTTATATTAAGGACCTACTCTATGTCACAATGTCCACCTTACAAGGACAACAGATGTCAAATAGCAGAGAGGCTGGTGTAGACAATCCATAGCCTACATGTGACATTGTGGATCGGTGAAAAATATAGGCAACCCTTGTATTACCCAGAGAACACTCATACAGAAACACACTTGGCTAGGCAACAACCACTATATTGGTAGTTCCCTGCATATTGCCCACAGATAATAACCACGGTGTGATTGCAGTGGACTACATGCCTGTTGACCACAACACTGCCACTGACATCAGAATGTACTGTGATGTGTAACATCTCCTGACTGAGTGTGTGTTATCCAGCAAGTAAAAAGACATGGCACCCTGTTTCATCCCTACAATAGGCAAATAATTGCTTACAGTAATCCTTTGCTATCTTCCCCACTGGATGCCTACAACAACCATAGAATCTGCAAATGTAACTCACAAATGGAATACCTTGCCTTATACACATTCCCTGCATGGACAGATGCCACTAACTCCACTGAATACCTGTATCATGCTGTCAATGTAGGTACAGGCACAACCTCAGTTCCATAACCAGGTCTCACCATATGAGGTCAGGAATGCCACATCAGATGATAACAATCTGCCAACACAACATGCCCCAGAGACCCCAGGTACACTTCCACATGTCACAGAACCTGCATGTGGGACATGTGCTCAACCCAGACACTGTCCATGTTATTGAATACAGATCACATACTGTCAAGCATTGCACAGCACTGGCCACTCACAATAGTAACAGAGATAAATGGATGGTGAATAAAATACTCACCTGTGTGGGCCAATCCAGGGACTACACCCCTGAGCCTCACTGGAGGCCATTGTTATGTGGCCTGATGCCAATGTATTCACTTTGTCTAGCCTAGTACAGCCTTCTGGCACAGTCAATCACTACACACATGTGAAGCAATGAACATATGCATGTCAGTACTGGAAAATGTGTGTGTGTGCGTGTGTGTGTGTGTGTGTGTGTGTGTGTGTGTGTGTGTGTGTGTGTGTGTGTGTGTGGAGATTAATGATTTTGAAACCATTCGCACTCACTATACCTCCCATTGACCTACTGTAGCATGCCTTCTGATGTCAGTCACCTTGAAATAAACCTTTGGCCATATATCAACCTAATAAGCTCTGTGGCACATGTGATAACTGCGTAATACTGTATTGCTGGAAACTAGTTAGTTAGGAATTCTAATCCTGACCCTGCCAACTGTAATAATGTGTGTGAGTCCCTAAGACAGTGTGGTTGTGTCTTCCTTGATACATGCTTTTGTGGACAGCCACAGATACTACACTTCCCTTATCCCTCCTTTATCACTGTTGCTGATGTCACTTACCTTCAAAGATACCTTTGGACAGCTCTCCAACATGTAAGCTCTGTGGTACGTGCAATAACTGCATAACAATGTAATAGCAATACATAGGTGAACTTGTAGTTTCCCATTCATTCATCTGGAATAGAGTATGGGACATATTTTACCTTATGTGAGAGCAAGACAATTTTAAAAGAAGTGCCATTCTCTGAGAAACATCTATACCTCTCTAGCATGCTCTGTTTAAGTTGAAGAAGAGAATAAGACCTCTTGAGTGTGTGTTTTGACTACTGTTGCACTTCCAGATGTGCAGTAGGTCTGAAGAGATAGAGACAATAGAGGGTCTGTAAGTGAGGCAGAGATCAACCCTCAGTAGTAGTGTACAATACCAAGTATAAAGTAATCATATTAAAACAGAACTATATCTTCATTTTGTATTTAGCGTTCTACATACAGTTTCAGTAAGTGCAGTTTCAATAGAAAGGAATGGTTCAGTGGAATAATCTTCAGGCCAAAACACTGATAGGAATGAAACATGCTAACAAGATACAAAAATAAAGCTTATTTAAATGGCACAAGTTTTAGAAACTAAAGTTAAGGAAGTGTACAGATTTGAATGGGATATTTACAAGGTTTTGATATTGAGTGAGATGCTTTCAAGACAGAAGTCAGTTTAAGAGTTTAGAAGTTCAGAAGTTTCAAGTTGCAAAAACTACAGAGAGCAGTCAGTTTAAGTTCTACAGTTACAGAGGAAAATTAGTTCTGAGATCAGAGATACAGAAGAAAAATGGATTTCAGTCTTCAGAGTACTGAAGTTTTAGTATTTAGTTTGCTATTTTCAGAATTATATAAGCTTCAGTTTAATTCTGTTCATTAGCACTGTCATTTTATATAGTTTCAGCAAAGTATGACTATATCTGCCTCCACTGTATGCTGCTAATAATCTTGTATTGTGCTGCTCACTGCATGTTACATAATAAACCACCTTTATTGGGTCTATATTATCTTATCGCACAATCTTACAAAAGCGAACGATAAATAATCAACCCCATGTAAGTGAAAGTTTACGTCGAAACCTCAGAATAGTGATTTTTTCCCTTGGAAAAAAATTGCTGTTCCAAAAAAAAAAAAAAATTTTACAACATTGCATAATGTGGAGGGGGGGGCTTTGCCCCCCATACCCCCCTACATAAATATACCAACTCTGAGATCGCACTACAGTGCTGAAAATGGCAAAGTAATGAAAGCGGCCAAGCAAATTCTTTCCCAGGGAAACAATTAGCTGAAAAGCCGCTATGCTATTTTGCCTTTTCGCTCTTTTCAGTCGATCAAGACGCATTTGACAAACTGCATCTGCAATCTGGTAATAGGGAACCCCTTTATCAGATATCCAGTGAAATGACTTTTATTCTGAAAGATGCAAGAAGAGGTTTGACATTTGTTCAGTATAGCTCCGGGCATTGGAGCTACAAACATTAGGTTCATAAAGACAGTTACAAAGAACAGCAGTGTATCTTACGAACATTACTTCAAACTATCAGAAAACATCAGCAAAATTACTTTCAGAATCTCCTTTGAAGAAGACAGCCCTGCAAGGTACCAGTCTGGCATCAAAAAGGCAAGAGAATTTTTACAAGAGGCAGTTTGAAGAAATTGCAAAATGACTGGCAAATAACTGAATGCTCTTTCAATATACATTATATAAGCATTCACTTTTTTATTTTAATGCACTTTCTAGCTAACCCATCCAGTAAAGCTCAAAAAAGTGTAAATACTTCTACAGTAAAACCATTATTTAATTTGGATTTTATAGCTTCATCAGGCAGCAAATGTAAAAACAGTTTAAAGACCTCTATACTAAAAATGGCAGTAGATTTGAGGTTTGGGAATAAGTGAATTTGTCCAGGGACATCTTCAGGGGTCTGTATTGAAAGACCAAAGGTTGCGAAGTGTGAACGCTCAGATGAGCAAAAATGCCGCAAATCGAAAAAGTTAGTGTGGGGCTGCGCCCCCCCCCCACCAATTATATATTCCAACTCTGAGATCGCACTACAGTGAAGAAAGGGAAAATATTCCGATCTTCACTGTACTGCGTTAAAAAAAAAACTTCGATTTGCGGCATTTTTGCTCATCTGAGCATTCGCACTTAGTCACTTTCGGTCTTTCAATATGTAACCCATTTTCAGTGTTTTAGATGTTATGCAGAGATGATAAGAAGGGGGTTTGGATTGGTAGAATGGGTGGGGAGGTGTGGGAGGGGGAATGTTAGGGCTAGGATGAAGGGGAAGGAAGGGGAAGAAATTTAGGGCAAAGAAGGGTTAATTCAATAAGGGTATGTTGGGAGGAAGTGAGGTAGATATGGGGTGGAGCTTACAGGATGTATGTGAGTGTAGCTGGGAAAAGTATCAGATTTAGGCATGATCTTGCTAGCTGCTCTCCATCCCTCTTTTTTGAGAATATTTTGGTTTTGCTTGCCTTGTAGTTTGATACTTAGGTGGAGAAGAGGGACATGCTTGTCCCTCTTCTTTTCCCTCTCTGGTATTGGATGTTTGATGCAAGGAGTTTGGGGGATGAAAGTGAGCAGTAGGACGTTGCTTTGATAAATAAGAATACGTGAGTGGTGGAGATGATGCTGCTTATTTGGGCAGGGTGAGTTGGGGTTTGCTGCTGTGATGAATGGTTACAATGTTATTCATTTTGTTATTACTAAATTGAAATAATTCAATAAAGTTATGTTATAGGAAGTTTAATAAAACATCATCAAATGCCATTTTGGTGAGGTGTGGTGTGTTTTATTGAAGAGGATTGGGATAAGTGTGGTTTAAGGTTAAAAACTGGGTTAAATAGCAATCTAAGCAGTATACTACTAAAAAGTGTTCTAGAAATGTAAGTTTTAATCTTATCAGTTTAGTGATGTTACATTCTTCTAGATGAGAAAGGGTTAAAGATGCAGACACAGGTTGCATTGTGTGAGGTAACAGAGAAAGTTCCTCATAACCCATAGCATGAATAAGTGTGTACATAAGCAACAGTATTTTAGACTTCTGAAATCATTATGGTTTCAGATTTAAACAATGTATGAATCATAACAGATTGTAGTTTATAGTCTTCAGGAACCAATGTAAAGGCTACAGAATGCAGAGTTAAATTGCAGTATTGCAAATAAAGATCAGGCTGCCTTACACAGTCAGTGTAAGTGCCATAGAAACTTCAGGACAAAACATAGAGGAGACATCTCAAATTAATGACATTTGTATGATTTCAGATGCAGATAATATTCAGAATGTAATAGATTCAAGTTTATTATTTTCAGAAGTATTACAAATATTGCAGAGATTAACCAGAGGGGAAAGACTGAAAGCAAACCTGCAGAAGCAGTCCATTATGACATAATAAACACCAACATACTTCGGTGTAACATAAAGATTAAATTCATACCATAGTTCAAGTTAATGTTGTTGTTAGCTCTAAAGAAAGTGATTTTCAGAATTTCTGTAAAGGGTATGGCAGTCCAGTACCAAACCAGTTTATTTATCTGTCATCATTCAAGTTAGAAAGGAAAGGACAATCATGTATTTCATTTATTTTTCCAGGAAAGAAATTATGGAATAGTGTACTGATTGTAACAGATGCATCAGTTTTAGTTACCAGCAGACCTCTTCCAGAGGGTACAAGCACAGTTATAATGCTTCCAGAATTTGAAGGGTCAAAGATTACAGAAATGAGTGTCTCTCAATGTGACAGTACCAATATGGGCATATTGTGAGAGTTAAATGTCGTTTTATACTTTAGTAACAGGATTTTATGGAGAGATAAAAATGCTACATAATGTACAATAATGCAAACAAAAGACGTGTAAAAACTGTTGTGTAGTAGATTGTGCAGATGATGCACAAGATTTGAAAAATCAGTTACATCGGGAATTCACAGATTTCTAGTCTAAACATAAGATTGATTTGGATTCTGTCATCATAGCTGAAGTGCAGGCAAGACACAGTAATCCACATTTTCAGAAACAGTATATCATTCTCAGAGATGGAATAGAAGACATTAATAAATGTATTACAGACTAGAAAGCAAAGGGTACTATATTTGAATGATCAAGTACCTTAAATTCATGTTTATGGCCATTAAGGAAAAAGATGACAGTTAGTAACACTAGATACTAGACTAGTAAATAGGTACACCATACTGTTAGCATGTGTGTATATGGTACACCAGAAGGAGCACTCAAGTTAAATCCATGGATAAATGGTTACAGTTACAGATCTGGTTGATGAATTTTTTACTGTTTTGTTTTATCTGACACTGCATAAGCTTTAAAACTATTAAATAATGGTAATAAAGTACTGCAATGTATAAACAGTATCTTGATACAGACAGAAACAGAAGATGAGCATTTACAAATATTAAATTATGTTTTTTTCTTGTTTTTTTTTACACTGTATAGAACTAATAGTCAGTGCTACATTTTTATACGTGACTGTATAGTAAAATGTTCACATCCCATGCAAGAAAAGAGTGCAGTGTGAATAGTGATTGTGAGTACAGTCACAGGTTTAGAATTAATGTACAGAAAGAGTGCAATGTAATTTACTATATCAAGAAACTTTACATACTTGTAAAAGACAGACAAATAAAGCTAAAAATCAGATCAGTTCAATTCTAGTAGTAAATGAGTATATGTAAATGATTCAAGATTTTATGCATTTCTTGAATGACTTGTAGCTAATAGCTAACTGACAGCACCCCAGAGGCACAGACTTACATGATTAAATTATCAGATTACAGGTCATCCTCTGCAAGCTAAATTACAGACAGTGCTTTATGCTATAAAATAGTATGGAAAAGATCCATTAAATATTATTAGTGATGATTATTATGCAGTAACAGTTATTATAATTAGTCTGGAGATTTTGATACAAGAAAAATTCCCTGATGAAAAAAGAGTCACTGTTCTGGCCATTCGAGATTTAGTGTTTCGAACAAACTGTGTCGAGGTAAGGGTGTTTGCTGTTTTCAACAGTCAATGTTATAATATAGACCCAGTTTTGGAATTATTGATGCAAATATGAACAAGCAAAATTTGATGCCTAGAGGCATCAGTAGGAGTTAACTGCAGATGCACCTGGAGGCATCACTCGGATGTAATGAGTTAAGAGAAAGGTTATTCCTAAAACAAAACCTAGGAAAATCATCAATAACCTTTCTGATGTCAGGGTCAACTTGTAAAACAGACCAATTCTGTTTAAAAATATTACATACTGCATTCACATCACTCAATTAGTTGAGGCAAACCCTATTCTTACAATGTGCACCAATAGGAGTAGCATCTACAACATTATCATTCCTGGTTCTCTCAGAAAAGTAGGGTTTTCCATCACTAACCCTCATATTAGGTACCTCATTCATGAACTGTTCAGTCTCATGTAATTTATATCCTTGAGCTATAAATTTATTCTTAAGTCCAAAAGCTGAAGCCAGGTCATTGTCATCATGTAACCTCACTATCAGCAGGAACCATATAAGTCCGAATACATCAGATGTTAGTTTGAAGGGTGAATATTTACAGGAAGTAGTAAGGATGTTGTTGGACAGGGGTTATAGTAAGGAGGTGTTAGATTTGGCAAGAAATGAAGTTATTGGAAGGAGATCATGCAAGAAAAATGGACAGTTGAATAACTATTGCAGGGGTGCTGAGAGGAATGATGGGGTGGATGACAAAAAAGATATTTATTTTATGTCTAAATATTCTCCGTTCTGTGACATAATAAGAATGTTACTGGTAGATAACTGGCATTTGGTGTATGTGACTGAAAAGGTGGGTCAGTTATTTCCTAGAAATGTGCAATTTTCATATGGGAGATATTCAAATTTAAAAGAACTTCTGTCTGGCGGGTCTGGTGTTGATAATGAGAAACAGCAAGCAGGCATATTTCCATTTGGACACTGTGCAGTGTATAGAAGAGTTAAGAATTTATCTGGAACTTGTATCAATGGGAGAAAATGTGTTTTGAGGTATCAGCTTAGTTGCACATCATGTTGTGTAGTGTACATTTTGGGGTGTGCTTGAAGGTGTCCTAAATGGTATATAGGGCAAATTTAGAACATTTGGGTGACATCCACAATAGAAATATGAGATGTCCTGTTGCTGAACATTTTTTCACTGCACACAGGGGCTCCAATAAAATGATATGTTTTAGTGTGTTAGGTCAACCTACTATGTATAGGGGTTGATCAGGTTAGCAAGTTGTTAGACTTAGAAAATAGGATGATTTTGAATTTTAGAATACTGCATCCTAGAGGGTTGAGTCTTGAAGTCAATTTGACTTTAAGATAAAATTTGCAAGAGCCGAAGAGGTGGTTATTCAGGTAGACTGCTGAAATGGAAGTGTGAATCAAAGGTTTAAAATATGTAATTAAATAAATAATAATATAAAATATAATTAAAAGTGTATTTAAATATTATCATTTATGAATATTTATAAATGTTAGGAAATTATGGTAATATTTATTGAATTATTTAATTACTTGATTGAAGTACTTTAAGAGTCAATTTGTCATTTTGGATCAATAGGGGGGTATAAAATGGTGCTGACTTCAAAGTATGTCATCCATTGATGTGAATATTAAATGGTAGCACTGAAACTGCTAAAGCTTGTGGTGTTTGTTATATTTTTGTCATCTTTTTATTGATGTTTAAAGATGCACATTACATTAGATAGATAATTAAAAGAACGCTGACAGGGTATGAAAGGACACAGATCTGAAATGCAGAAAACATAGGTTCTAGTAAATGTTATTCTGCTATTACAGCACTTACAGATTTAAAAGGTAAATATACAGGATTATTAGTTAACACCTTAACAAATCTAGCTGAAAATTTATAGAAGCAAATTAATAAAGTATATGTTAATAAATGTGAAAAGAGAGCATATAGATGGTTATCACCAAATTAGTAAAGTTATGCGGTAGCGTTGTCGCCTCACAGTAAGATGCTGTCCGGTTCGATTCTCAGCTAGAGCGTCATCTGCGTGGAGACATGCGTGAATGGGCGTATCTTCATTGAAGGTTGTGTGTCAGGGCTGGTAACTCAGCATGTAAAAATCAACTACCAATCATTAGCGGACCGGAGTTCCGCTGTGGCGACCCCTAACCGAGAAAAGAAGAAAGACACAAACATTGTTACATAGGATGTGCAATACCAGTTATGAGACATAATATACATTTGTCCAGTTAAATTATTTTTATAACTTATATGGTAGAAATAAATTTAAATGCAGAAGATCTTTAGAATAAATGACCAGTTATGAAGACTCAAGTAACATCTAGTGGTCAAAATTATAATTGCAGTATTTACCAGATAAAAATATATATATTTTACAATTGCTATATTAGTTGTACCAATCTCTATACTATCTTTTGTGGACTATATTAATAAATGTATAAAGTAATTAAAAAAGCAAATCCCATTTTGGAGATTTCATGCAGGATTTTAAGATCCAGTCTCACATAACAGTTTTGTCATAATAAATCCTTCATAAATACAGTATTGTCTTTGCAAAGGCTTTGAAATAGAGCCATATTAAAAGAAGCCTACATCTAAATTTTGTATTTCACATTTTTACACTCAGTTTCAGTTAGTGCTTTTTCAGTAGAAATGACTGTTTTGGAGAAATAGCCTTCAGGTCAAAGCACTGATAAGAATGTGCCATGCTAACAAGATGTTCAAAACATTTGGTTGTGTATCAAAGACTGTGCACAGATACAAAAATACAACTAATTTAGATGGTACAAGGATGGCCTAATGGTTAAGGTGTTTGCCTTACATACACAAGGTGCAGGGTTGGAGTCTCACAAGGGATAATTGGCTAGGCTTACAATGGCTCGCAAGAGCAGTTAGCTTAGTACTAACCTATAAACAAGGCTTGGGAATTAAGATTAAGGAGGTATGCAAAACCCAATAGGAAATTTACAAGGTTTTTGTATTAACAGAGATAGTTTCAAGATAGAAGTCAGTTCAGAAGTTCAGGAGTTGCAAGCTGCAGAAACTATAGAAAAAAATGCAGTTGTCTTACTACTACAGTTATAGAAGAAATATTAGTTTTGAGTTTCAGAGCTACAGAAGAACAATGCATATTAGGTTTTAATGCTACAGACATTTGAGAATTTAGCTTGCTATCATCAGAATCATTCAGTTTGATTCAATTCATTAACACTGTCTTTTGAGACAGTTTCAGCAATATATGACTATCTACCTTCAATGCATTCTGCTAACTTTTTGTATTTTGCTGGGTATTTACGTATTATCGCAACCGCATTTTTGCGGTTGCGAAATTCACATATTTCCAGTGAAATGAGGGAGTTAAACACTGTAAGGAGTCATTCAAACTCCTCCTTGCTGACGACAATATTTGGGTTAGCTTCAGGAAGACAAACAATGTAAAAAAAACATCTTCCTGATTGGCGTGCATTACAGATGCACGCTTGATTTGTTATGGCAAATGGAATGTGTAATTACAGATTGCTCCAGGTTCTACAAACTGTAGCCCTCTTTACACATCTATTTATTAAACTAAAATGGTGATGCTTCTGAAGTGGATCAAGAAATGCATGCTATTCTAAAGTGGTATTCTCTCACTTAAAAAATGATCACATCGTACATTACATGCAGGCATTTGCATTCAAAACAGTGCAATCTGTCATTAGAAATAATGGTACTTAGGTATTATCGCTGGCCAGTTTGGAGAATAAATAACACAATTATTCTGTCTGGAAGTGCAAATAGTAAAAATGTAAAAGTGCCAAAGCATTCACTGCTGCTAAGATGTTACAGGCTGTATTAAGTAACATTTGCTTGGAGTTTGGGAAGTTTCTGCAGTGAACATGCATGCTCAGAGGTGTTCCGTGATTACGGAAACATAAAAATCTTTTTTCATACTCTCAATTCAGTTGTAGTATGTGAAATTCATTGGACTTTGGGAAATTCCTGTAGTGAACATGCATGCTCAGATGTGTACCACGAGGGGAAACCTAAAAATCTGTTTTCATGCCCTCATTTCACTTGAAGTATGCAAGTTTTGCAACTGTACCTTTTGCTGCTACAACGTGTTACATAATAAACTACCTTTATCAGACATCCAGTAAACTGACTTTTATTCTGAGAGGTGCAAGAATACATTTGACACTTGTTCAGTATAGCTCTGGACATTACAGCTGCAGACATATGGTTCATTTTATCACTATCAGTCTTTTGAAATATAATTTTTATATAAACTGTGTACAAGCTACCAAGAATATTCCATATCAATATTCTTTAAAGAAGCTTCCTCACAGATCTTACCCTTTTCTTACCAAACCTTAACATCCACTTCCTTATGTTATTAGGATGTTGCATCTGAACTGGAGTCTACATATTGGAGTCATTGTGCAAAAAGTAAAATTTATACATACCCAGCTAAACTAGCACCCAAGACCTTGCCCCCCCCCCCCCATGGCAATCAAAAATGATTAGACACATTGATTGGAGAACCCAATGAGTGAGCTTATTGTAAATCCAGCAGTCCTCATGGAAAAGATTATGACTGCTTTGTCCCAATGATATTTACTTTTTTCAGCATGGCTAACAAAATTGAAATTCTTAACTGCTGTAAAGTGTGCTTTGCAATACCCAGTAGCTGACAAACAAATGTGCGGGCAGCAAAAAAATCTGCAAGCATAATCATCAGATATAGCTTAAAAATAAAAAAAGATGTGCTGGAATCTACCTCAGCCCCAAAATCTGATCACATCCAAAAATGACGGCCAGATTTTATATTATTCCTCTCCTAAAGTTAGAAACTTGCTAGACTAACAGATTGTGTTACCATGCAGTTTTGATGGATATGAAGTCTCAAACTTGAATGTCAGTTATTATTTTAAGTAAATATAATCCTCACTTATTTGCCATAAAACCACAAGTTTTATGAGGAACTCTAACTGTATGAAGCAGAACTGTAAACATTCTGAGAAAATCTGGACAGTTGGAACGTATGTTCAGGGAGTCAGGAGTAGATAGAAGTCCAAGAATGCAACATTCTGACACTTTTTTTTTACTTCTAACAGTAACACTATTACAAAAGTAATGTATAAGCATCTACACATATATGCGGTGTGCATGGACAGAATATGTTTCACAAATGTACAAGGAAGCAGTGGCAGAAGAAAATTAAAGTTCATTTATACAATGTCATTATTTTAAAAAAATTAAGCAATTTATTTTTTAAATAATGTCATTGTATAATAGCAGTAATGCACTCCTGTGTGTCAGTATCACAGGGTTAACCCATGATTAGCTTTGTTTAATCATGAGGATGAACACCAGCCATGGGTAAATCCTGAGATACCCAAAGACAGTCATGGGTTATTACTAAGATAATATTTCCTCACACTGAGGTGTAATAAGCAAACACTTCCTTCATCTTTCATGAAACCTTCATTGGGGAACACTAAACAATAAATACATTTATGACTCTTTATCACCATGTATTAATGAACAATTGAACAACAGAAAATATTTTACTGGAGAACTTGTGCCATAAAATATTTTACTGGAGAACTTGTGCCATAAAAAAGCATAGTCTTTAATCCCCGTCAGAGCTGAACTTCATAAACATAAACACAGCAAGCTGAAACCATTTATGATATGCATATAAATCATTAATGTAATCACTTAAAGTATTGAAGTATGTGATAGCAATAACTTTAAACTTACTGCAAGTCCCAAATAATAGAAAGCTTTATACAGGTTTGTCATTGCCAAGCATTACTGATACAGACACATAGTATGACAATCACATATTCTCATGTTTAAGCAGAACATACTTGCAATAAATTAAGCAGTTCAGATGAACCAGATATAGATACAAGAGCATTGTAACTTAAATGCCTTAGATCAGCCACTATTTGTGAATAACATAGTAAAGTATCAGTCTCTATAAACTACACATAACCACTGTTAAACAAAAGCAAGGCAGTGGGGTCCATTTTAATGAATGCTAAAACTATACTATGGGTAGTATATTACTATCATAATATATGGCAAAGCACATTCTTACATATTAGTAAACTCTGGGCATTAAGCTCTGTAACTGCTCTTTTGCAAAACATTCACAAAATATACAGTTTTCTGGTTTATGAGATACTCACAATGAAGCATACAATGTATTCTCTGCTATTATCCCCTGGGTATAATGATAGTGTACTGGGTTAGCATGGTGCTTGTAATCCTTTCTGTAGATCCATCAGTTCCTGTTAGCCACACATGTCCAAACTATGACCAATTAAAAGCACAAAAGAAAATGAATCATTAAATCCCCTCTGCCATAATTATGAAGCAATGCATATTCCTCTCAGTCTAGTCAAATTTTAATTGTTATTGTTTTTCCCTACAATTGATAAATCAAAGAGTTGTAGTATTGCATGAATCTTTTTATATAACTAAAGCAGATCCTGCTTATTGAGATCACCTTCTGTTTAATCGGTGAAACAGACTCTTATTCTGTTTCCCCTTCTACGGTAATTAATGCAGGTTTCCTTTAAAAGGATACAGGAATTAATGTATAATTAAACAAGTAAATTTACCTGTATAAATGACACAAATTTAAAGACGTCCCTTAACAAGCACCATAGTGCAGAGTGATAGAGATCCGCCTATTTGCCATACTATTTGACTCAACTAGTGACTAGGTCACTGTGGAAGTCATGTGGGCCTCAAGTGGGAAAGAAAGGCTTTTTGCCAGTGCAGTCACTGCAGGAGGGAGGGAAGGGTAGAACAGTTTTTCTCTCTAATTTCACATTTACCCAGAAATGGGTATGGTGCTATAATCATGTGACAGACTGCTGTTAGTATTTTGGCATTGAAAGGAGGAGTTGGAGATAACTGACATTGCACACAATGATATACCTGTTGTCACTAGCCTGGCCCAGTTAGGGCATTCAAAAAATCACCCATTCTGCAGGTCACCTTCACATGGTCAACATTTCAGAATGTTGGAAGACCATATGGCCAAGACCATATGATCGACATTCGAAATGTCAACCATGTGGAACCAGCATCTACATACAGTGTGGAATGGAAAGATTTCCATCTTCTGCACTGTAGTGCAATCTCAGAGCTGGTATACTTATGTTCTGAGGGGTGTGGGGGCTGGATCCCTCCACGGGTGGTGCAGGAGTTCCAAACTACTATCCCTTATCCATTTCATACTTGCACATTTCCAGTCTTAGGAGGTAGCATCAGGAACACAAAAGGTAAAATGGGGCAGTGGGTGCAGACTCAATTAGCTGATGGACAGCACACAGTAGGGACCAGTAAAATTAAAGTAACTGTTAAAATAGTAATTTTTGTCTCTGCATGTTTATAATACTGAGCTGCTTGTAATTGACCAGGCATGCATAAATCCCCACCTTCAACTGTCACATGAAGAAACCCTTTAGCCCTAATAATGCTTTTTTGTGGTATAAGACAGTGAAATTTAACCTAACTTATGTTAATGAAGCAATAAGAAAAAATTAAATAATCAAGTAAATTGTTATGACTAGTATACTACTCTGACGGTAAACCAGACATATGTATTGTATAAAGAGAATGTCTACCATCTGTTAGCATAAAGCCATTTTCTGTATAAATTTAATCTGCTTCAACTAGTAGAAAGGAAAAAAGTGAAAGTAATAGTGGGATAATCAAATAGGCATCCATACTAAGTGAATTTACATATGACTTTGCTTCATTATGGAAAGTCAGTCATTCAATCATTAGCATTCTAAAAACTAGCAAACTAGATTGAAACTGTAGTCACTAATTATATAGTAGTACATCCCCAAACTATACTTAACATATTTAGGCTAATCATCCAGGAGTTTCCTTCAAAAGTACTCCTCTGCTTCCTTTGTCTGACACGAGCAGCTCTCTGATCAGGTCCTACTAATCAGGATATTCTTCTTAGATGATGAACTAATATTAGCTTTCTTCTGGGATTTCCTGTGACCCCTTACTCCTTATCTCAAGATCAGAATTTTATAAGTGTTGCATTTTTAGCATTTTTATTTTTCAGATCATTCTCCTCCACTACAGGTCTGATCTTCTTGGTGTTGATCTTAGTTTGTTCTACAATTTTTCAGCTGTTAGATACTTATGATCAAGGATCACATATAATTTTTCTGGAGAGACTGGGGGGGGTTCTCTTCTGAAGCATTTGATACATGGACTAGGTTATAGGTTCATAGGTTCATAGGTAGGTACTAGGCTATTGGCCTTAGGGCCTATATAAGCCTAGCCAAAAGGTACACTGGCTTTCGCCACCCAAGAAAATTATTTTCCTGTGCGCCTGTTGAGCAAAGCCACAGAAGTGATCCCCGGGGTGAATTTCCTATCTCCCATCCAATCTTTAAGATTTTTCTTGAAGAGTGCTAATGAAGAACTTTGATATAGATAGGTAGTTTTTTCCAGAGTATGGGAAGTCTCGGCGACAGGAATCTATCCCTCCAGCATGTTCTGTTTATTGTGGTGACAATGTTTAGGTCCCTAGAGCATGTAGCTCAGAGGGATTAGGATTTCTTTAAGTGGAGCATGTCCAACAGCTCTGGGTTTGACATAGCTTTGTATGTTAGGCAGAGATCGCCTCTGAGTAGGTGATATGCGATGGAGTAAAGCTGGAGTTTTTTGAGGCAGTCTGCGTAGGCCATCTGCTTGAGGCTGGTAATCCTCTTTGTGAAGTACTTCTGTGAACTTTCCAGTAGTTGTAGATGTCTTGTGAGGTACATACCAAAAGGCACGTTGTCCTCTGTAATGGGTCTAATGAGTGATGAGCAGAGGGGAACAATGACCTCTTTTTTCTGGATGAGAAACCTTTTGTGATGAGGTGTGCCACAGAGAAGGATTTCCTGACTACTGTGGCAATGTGATTATCAAATGATAGACTACTGTCCACCTGTGTCCCAAGGTCTCTTATCACACATTCGGTGTTAAGTAGACTACCGCCTATATGGTAGTTCATGGGTATAGAGTTTTTAACAAAAGGGATGACAATGCACTTTTTGGCATTGAGCTTGAGGCCATGGCTTTGACACCAGACATCTGTCTCAGTGAGGCACTTTTGTAGGATGTCCACATCATTAGGACTTTTGATTATGGTTCCTAGTTTGCAGTCATCTGCAAACTTTGTTAGCCAAAGACCATCTGTGTTAGCCTGTACTTCAGAGAAGTAGACACCAAACAGGAGAGGACCCAGGACTGAACCCTGTCGTACTCCAGTTGTCACTGGTCGGAAGTTGGATTTGGAGTCTGCTACTTTCACAGTGTGGGTTCTGTCAGTGAGCCAGTTGGCAACCCATCTTGTGACATAGGGATCTATACCTAGTTTAGTGAGTTTATCTATAATTCCAGAGTGGGGGATGGCATTGAAAGCTGTTGTGAGATCTAGATAGGCTGTGTGAACCACCTTACCATCATCTGCGGCTTTGGTGACCACTTGAAAGAGGTCTATCAGGTTTAGGAGACATGATCTGCCTTTTACAAACCCGAACTGGGTGGGGTCCAGAGTTTGGAGATTATCGATGTCATTGTTTATAAGTTCCATGATGATACTTTCCATAGCCTTGCAGACCAGGCTCATAAGGCTAATGGGGTGATTGTTCCCGAGGTCCGTGGTGGCTCCCCTTTTGTGGAGTGGGATAACCATCGCTGTGCACCATTCAGTGGGCACAAAGCCTGAGGTGAGGCTATGATTGAACATGGCACTTAGGTGGGGTGCCAGTTCGTTTTGTAGTTCATGTAGAACACAGCCTGGGATATTGTTAAGTCCCATGGATGCTGTGTTCTTGGCTTTGGAGAGTTTGTTTTTTACCTGTGCAGCCATGATTACAGGAACTTTACATTCTTCCGGTATAGAGATGGGCTCTTTAGGGGATGAGAGGGGTTAAAGTTAGCACTGAACCTATCTGCCAGGATGTTGGCAATATCAGTTGGTTCTGTATATTTAGTGCCATTGTGCTGTAACTCAGAGCAGAGATGAGTGTTGCCATTGAGATTCTTGACATAGCTATAGAATGCTTTGTGGTTATCTTTAGAATCAGTGGTGATTTTGTTTTCGTAACTAGCTTTGGAGGATTTTATGAGGGAGCTCAGCTTCTTACTGAGGCTGCCCAGGGAGTTCCCCCAATCATGAGATTTTACTCTTTTTTGCAACAGTTTCTTTCTTCTGTTGTAGAGTTTGTTTATGGCAGGGGACCACCAGACTGGCTTCTTTTTTTTTGGAGGATAGCATCTTGGTTCTGTTAGGGATTGCATGATCCATGCACTCTTGTAACTGCTTATAAAGTGCATCTGTGTAGGATTCAGCAGTCGTACCTCTATTGTCCATCAGCATGGGTGTCGTGAAGTTTGCCACTTCTGTCTTAAGAAGTGTGAAGTTGGCTTTGGAGAAATGTTTTACGGTGGTTTCCCTAATGGGGGTTGGGGGCGGGATGTGGATGTCTAGGGTGATTAGCTTGTGGTCGGATCTTCCCAACAAGGAATTGACCTCTGGTGTGGAACATCGGTTGCCCATGTTGGTAATGACCAGGTCTAGGATATTGCTGCCCCTGGTGGGGGTGTGGATAAGTTGATCCAAGGTGTTGGAATTTATGAATTCCAGAAAATGTTGAGCACAAGAGTTGGTACATGAGTAGCTTTTCCAGTTAATGGTGAGGTAGTTGAAATCGCCAATTATTAGGGCGTTAGGTTGTACCTGAGAGCAGGCCCCAGCACATATGGTAGCTGCATGGATCCAAAATTGTTGGATTGTTAGGTTATACCCTAATATTTTCCAGTGTATCAAGAAATGAGGAGTGGGAATCTTAGGGCATGGTGGGGGATCTGTAGCAAGCTACAATTTGGATTGCAGTCTTGCCCAGAGTTAGTTGCACTTGGATAATCTAGGATGCATTATGCTGAGCAACTAGCCTGGAGGTGTGGATATCCTTAATGAATATGGACACGCATCTGCCTTTAGTGTTTCAGTCCAGGTTAGGTGGCCAAAAGGTGTGGTATGAATTATAGCATGGTAATGCAGGGATGCTCTCTGGAGCCTTGAACCAGGCCTCTGTCACTGCACAGATGTCGATGTTCTCCATTTTAAGGAGTGCCTCGAGTAAGTGCATTTTGAGGTTCAGACTTCTAGCATTGAGTAGCATTACCCTCAGATTTTGCTGATGAATTTGTCATTTGAACCTTGCCTAAAAAAGGCACTATAGGGTTGGCAAGAGCCTTAGCCAGTATCCAGAATCCCAAGGGTGACAGATGCAGGCCATCTCTGGTAAAGCATCGTGGTTTTTCGATTATGTCATCCCAGGCAGACAGATACTGGATCCCCTTAGAAAGACACCAGAAGCTTAGCCAATTGTTGAAGTTAATCATTTTGTCCTTGTACTGTGGTATCATTCTAGGTGATGACAGGATGCTACTCAGGGCTAGGGTCATACCTGCCTTGGCTACAAGATCAAACAGCTCCTCCATGTATCTTTTCATGTAGTCTAGGGAGGTATTTCTCTGGTCATTCACACCAACATGGACAATGACAGAGTCATATTTGTACTTGTTGTGGAGTGACCTGAGTGCGTGCATTATGTGGCAGATCCTGGCACCCGACAGGCAGCTGACAGTAACTTTCTCCTTGTTTAGCCTGATGAGTGGAACATCAGTGTGCCTGACTATAGAGACACCTATGACTAGAGTGTTGGTTACATTGTTATGCCTTATGGGCTGTGTTTGAGTGGCACACTGAGTTTGTGGGCTATGTGCATTTGGGTTGTGTTGAGAGGTGGAGGTTGTTTGCGTTTCTGCTTTGGAGGTCCCTGTTGCTTTGGAAGATTTTTATTGAGAGCCTCTGCAAATGTAGGTGTGTGTTTTGTGTTTCTATGTGTGTATTGGTGGTGTTGGTTTTGAGGGACTATGTGATGATTGTGTTGTGGTGCAAGTGTTTACCTTCTCCTCTTGACTGTCTATTCCAGTCTTGGGTGAAGAGAGATTTGCTTCCAGTTTGGCTATATGTGTATTGGTGGTGTTGGTTTTGAGGGACTATGTGATGATTGTGTTGTGGTGCAAGTGTTTACCTTCTCCTCTTGACTGTCTATTCCAGTCTTGGGTGAAGAGAGATTTGCTTCCAGTTTGGCTATATAAGTGCATCTCCCACAGGTTGTAGTGTTGGGTGGTAAGAGGAGAGGGTTGTCTGTGTACATGAGGCAATTGCTGCATTGCCCCAACATGCCCAGATTCATCAGGTAGACAGGAAAAAACACCGGGAGCTGACCCTTAGACATGCCTGGATAGGTGCTTATTTTTTAAGTACTAAAAGCTGTTTTCCTCTAGACAAGTGAGGAAAGTTGAGTGCTATAGTAATTTGTAGCTTATTTAGTGCTTACAATGAGTTCTGAACAAGTATTGATCTCAAAGAAACAGATTTGAGTTCTGAAACTAAACACTTGCTAGTTCTAAGAAACAAAATTAAGCTAGAAGGCTTCCCTCCAACACAGATAGGTTTGGGGGCTCAGAAGCTTACAAACAGTCCCGGATACAGCAAATCTGTATCTGGACTAGACTACTTACAGGAAAGGCAGGAAACAAGCTTAGAAAAATGTTTTTTCTAAAGTGGAAAGGGGAAAGGAGGGGCAGAAACTAAGTGGGTTGGCTTTCTCAAATGTTCTCCCTGGATTAGGTAGAATGAGGTAATCACACTAGACTGGAAGGACTGTCCCAGATCAAATTTACAGTAGGGGCGGGCAACTGCAAAGCCACCAAGTATAAGAACATGATACCAATAGGGAGGGTGGGAAACAATATTATACACTCCTTGGCAGGAAATCAGAACAAAAAACCCAAACAGATGCCTAATAAATGTAGACAATTTCCAGTTAATACCTCACACACAGTGAAAATAGCTAGAAAAGTATGCAGCAAACAATGAAAGTGCTATAAATAACTCATAAAAATAAGCAAAAAACAGGATACTTAATGTTATATATCACAGATCAGTTTGTTTAGTGTCCTTCCTCTAATTAGCTCAGTGTGAAATGGCAGAAACACTCAGAAGTTAACTTCTTAAGTAACAGAAAGTTGAAACCTGAAACAACTTTAAAAAAAGCTTGAAAGAACCAATGAGGTGCTTACTCCAAGCCATAGTCCATGTAACCCCAATCAGCCAATGACCATAAACACTCCACTCTCACTGAAATGCAGAATGGCTTTGGCTAAAATAAGATGGCCTTGAACATGTGCTCAGACACAGCCTCCATAAACAACTAGACTGAAAACACAAGCCTGAATATGGACAATGCTACAAATACCCACACTACTTAGGTAGAAAAAAAAACTGCAGAAATGTTTTTCACAGCAGAAAAGCAGCAGTGAGCCTTTAAATGAAAGTTTTAAACAGATAAAGGAGTGAAGAAACTCCAGAGAAAACTTTTAACTGCAAACAAGTTATATGATATACTCCTTGGCAGGAAATCAGAACTAAAAAGTAAAACAGTTGCTTAATAAATGTAGACAATTTCCAGTTAATACCTCACACACAGTGAAACTAGCTAGAAAAGTATGCAGCAGACAATAAAAGTGCTATAAATAACTCACAAAATAAGCAAAAAACAGGCTACTTAATGTTATATATCATAGATCAGTTTGCTCAGTGCCCTTCCTCCAATTAGCTCTGTGTAGCTCCCACTTCATCTCATTTTCTAAGAAGTTGTTCTCCAGGCCTTGTGATACTGCCTAAAAGGGCTGTCTTTCAACCTTTAAAACCTTAACAAAAACTAAACATTTTCAAACAGTGTTGACAAGAGAAGTTTAATTTCCTTTGGTCAGGCTGAGATATTGCTAGATTAATTAAGATAATGTTGTACTGACACATTTTTTCCAAAAGATGCACAACTCTTTAGAGTGATCACTAGTGAAAATGAGCTAGTACTGTCCCAGGACATGGTGGTATGTCACCTATTGCTAAAAATAAGTCAGTCACATGTTTGCAAAGAAGCCACTAAAATAAAACACGTTGAAGATTTCCCATTATATTTTTCTTTTGCTCCATCACAAACTTGAGGATGGAGCATATGTGACTTCCTTGATTAGTTTTTTTTTTTCAAAAAAGAACAGTTAGTCTTAGGGGCATCTACCATTAATTCTATTAGCCTCAAATTGAAATAAAATTTTTATTTTCCAGATCATCATTTGTTGCATAAAGGGCAAAGTTTTTCAAGTTCAGGAAATGTATTTATTTTGTTTGTTTGTTTGTTTGTTTGTTTGTTTGTTTATCTATTCACTCATTCATTCATTCATTCAATCTCTGGCACATGAATAGTTGCTGCAGTCATTCTATTAAAGTGAAAATATACAGTTGTACACTGGGGAGATATTCCTTTTGTGTAAGGGCTGTGTTAGAAAACCTCAAATTCTTTTACCAATAAGGAAAGCCAATGAAATAACAACAGCATTTTCTATCCTTAGAGGCTTCTTGAAATTTTCTAACAAAGTTTTCTTTTTTTTTTTCTTTCTTTTTTTGTAACTAAAACATCATTAATTAAGCAAATACTGACGTTTATAAAAAATTAAACTAATTATACTTTGTCCTTAGGAAACAAACAAATTACATCACAGATTTGGAATCAGGCTCATGAAAGAGTCTTGATTCTTTATAATGAAAGTCTACATATAATTGCATTGCAGAAATGTCTAGCAAACTCCTGCATGTGTCCCTAAGTATGTTATTACAGTCAAACGAGCATATTTTTGGCATTTCGGAATCCTAGGCCAAAATAATTAATGGTTTCTCTAAAACAAGTCTCAGTTTTTTGCAACTCTCACTTGTTCCCACAAATTCCATTTATTTCAATATAATTTGCTCTTTCCCTTTTCTAAAGATCTCACCCCATTTGTTTTTTCCTAGTGGATCTCTTAAAGTTTGGTTAAATTTTGATTTCTAGCTTCTAGTGATTGTCGCACATTAAATATCTACATACGGTAAATTACCTACAAATGCTCAATTCCTTTTAATTTGGGTTCATAACATGAGCCTGTACTTCACTGTCTATTAATAATTATCCATTTAAAAAAATATATCTATATATATATATATATATATATATAGGGAAGTGGCCGAGATGGTGACCTCAGTGCAGCAGATTCTAATGCGTCTGTACTATTAGAAAGCTTTTTTACTGGATTGTATTATAAAATTTGATCCAGTCAGTGCTAGAAGTGAAGGAAAACAAGTAGTTTCTCTTGGAATGAAATTATATTATTCAAAAATGAACAATTGAACATTCCAATTAGAATATATATATATATATATATATATATATATATATATATATATATATATATCAACAGACCACTTCAATGATGTCAGTTTCCAAAACTAATAGGCAAGGTGCCATCTCTACAAAGAAGTATTTCTATAAAATGACTGCCACCCACAGAAGAATTATCCCTAAAAATAAGCAGAATGGATAAAAAGGTAGACTATATACAAGAATATACCAGTAAACATTTTGAACTACCAAAAATTATCATCCAACAAGAAAATGCTCAAAAAGACATTTATATATATATATATATATATATATATATATATATATATATATATATATATATATGTTGAACTGACATTGGTAGAAAGGTGGGTTACCAAGAAAATCATTCTGAGTTTGCTAAAACAAAATAACTAGACTGGATAAGTTGGATGCCCTAGAAAACCCCAAAATAAGAAATGACAAGCATTTTTGGTCTGTCTAAGAAAAAGGAAATAGAAAACATGAGCCATTTCCTCTCAGCTAGATTCTGGAAGTGTTAAAAATTCAGGAACTCTTGTTATATGGTACAGAGAGTACAAATAGATTTTTCAAAAAACTCCATTTAAGTAAGGAACCCTTTCCAGGTATTTAATTGTCATATTATTATTATTATTATTATTGTTGTTTTATTTACTGGGAAAGTCCAGCTGGGCACAAGCCCCTATTTTACTGGAAGCCCAGGGAAAAGCTCCATTTACATAAAATTATAGAATAATACATTCTAGTATCAGATTTTCACATTTTATGCAAATACTAAGACATTATGGTTTAGATTAATGAACCGGCTGCAAAGTGTACATGGCTTTGTACACATCGCTGTAGGTTTTTTTTTTTTTTTTTTTTTGTATTTGTGAAGCACCAGTACACAATGCTGTGTGGTCCTCCAGCACAAAGATGTGCAGCAGTAGGAAGGGCTGGCCCCACAGTCCTGCAGAATGCTAAAGAGGCATTCCAAGAGGAGAGGCATATGATAATGAAACATGTGCTGTCTCTTAGAACTGCTTCCATGAAGCTCGCATAGTAATTCAAGAAAGTGCAGAGCTGTGCAGATCAGCATGGCTATCTACACCAAGTTATGGGAACAAACAGGGCCAAGAGGCTATATTCAACCATGAATAGGAATATGTTGGGAGGAACCACTAGACACCAGTTAAAAGTGCCATAATGGCACCAGCATCCAAACAGAGGTCTAGTGTGAAGGGATGCACTGGTCACCAGAGAGAGAGAGAGAGAGAGAGAGAATGATGTGTAAAAGTGCATACTGGCACCACCTTTATTATGGGGACTGGGGGTGCAGGGAATACACAATATACACCACCATATCAGCACCAATATGGGTGGATACACTGGGCACCAGGGAAGAGTGCCCTAAGGCAGAGAGTAGCAGGAGAGTGATGGGAGAACACAGGAGGCACTTTTAAGTGCTGTAATGGCACTGACAGTATTACACATGTCCAGTGGGGAGAAACTAATAGAGAAACAAGGAGACAAACAAAGAATGCATTACCATGATGCCACCAATATTTCTATGGAGATCAGTGGTGGTGAGGCACTGGACACTAGGGATGAGCCTCTAAAGTGTAGCTGTAATGGCACTGATGTTACTATGGTGACAGGAAGGTGGGGAAATACACTATGCACCACTTTTTGGGGTGAAGCACTGCACTACATGCTGCTTGTAGCTGAGAGGGAGTAAGGTAGTGGGGTAGCTCTTGCCAACTGATTCACTTTATCAATTGAAATTCATCACATATTAATTGTTCAAGAAAATTGTTATTAGACATGCTTGTGCAACTGTGGCTCTGAAAATTGGAAGTTCAGTCATCAGATGTGATAATGTCTATTCACAGAAAGCAATGGAAAAAAGGAACCCATCCTTATTACTGACGCAGTCTCTAAAAATGTGGCATTAAATGCCATATTTTATATCCAACAGATTAAAACTCATTCTTTCTTTCTTAAGTAACAAGTACTTTTGGCTCTTTAGCTCATTAGAGGATATATTTTCCTTACTCATCGATGGAAGCCTTTTACCTACTTAAATCTAAAAAGATCATCAATCTTTAGGAAGAAATTGGCTGGAGTCATACAAACCTAAACAGACAAATAAAGAAACCTGGATAGAAGATTGTTAAAAAAGACTCATGAAAATAGAGCATTAATAAAATAGACTACTTCATTTAGCTAAATAAACTGTACTTGTTTTGTTTATCCAGTAATACAGATACACAAGCATTGCACAAAACTATCTTAAGGATTTAGAGATACCATGTCTGTGATCATAGCCAAGCACAATTTAGACTGCATGCACAATGAGCCTCTTTATACATGCATAACGCCAGTCCGCTGTGTTCGATGAGTTCTTATGACTTCCATTAGGAGTGTCTGGCTGCTATTAATATGATTATGCTTTTGATAGTATGAGTACTGTTTGTTATATTTAAACATGTATGTATACTTTATTCAGGAACTCTATATGTTAATTTTACCAGTTTTTCAGCTTTGCATCATAGGCTGAATGTTTTATATTTGTTTTTTATGATGAATGTGCTATTTGGGATTTTGCAAGCTGGAGTTTAGGTCAGGTGACTAGTATAACTGAAGAGTCGGGTGATTGCTTTTTATGTCATGTGACTACTTCTAGCATTTTTATTGGTTATGGAGACTTAAATACAAGCATTTTGAGATGATATTTTATTGTATCTGAAGAAGCGTTGTGGAAGCAATGCGAAAGCGCTTATACTTCATTAAACTCATTCTATTAAATGCTGTGTTTACCACCTCCTTGGTTTTACCTTTTGATATATATATATATATATATATATATATATATATATATATATATATATATATATATATACATGAGAGAGAGATATGTATGGGTACAGAACTTTCTGTCAAACTGGCTTTTTAATTGATAGTGAAACAATCTCAGAGTTGGTATATATAATCATCAGGGGAGCAAATACTGGTTGAGTGTTTTGCTTTGATCCTTTCTGGATCAACGTTTTTTCTGGTCTGACCACATGATATTGAAGTTAATACTGACATTTCCTCATGTTGATGAAAAGTTGCGAACCCAGTCTACTTCTAAATTTTGAACTTTCAAAACATCAATTTTCTTATGGTTGAGATTGCCGCATAGCATGGAATGGTATATTTACCATTTTCTTGACAGTAGTGTGATCCTGGAGTTGGTATATAAAAACATAAAAAAATAGATGCTTTTTTTTTTTTTTTTTTTTTTTTTATTTAAATTTCAGTTTCAACTTCAGTCTTATGATCTCAACCATAAGAAAGTTGATGTTTTGAAAGTTCAAAATGTAGAAGTAGACGTGTGTGTGTGTGTGTGTGTGTGTGTGTGTGTGTGTGTGTGTGTGTGTGTGTGTGTGTGTGTGTGTGTGTGTGTGTGTGTGTGTATATATATATATATATATATATATATATATATATATATATATATATAAAATACAAATAGATATGTAGATATATATTACCACCTTGATCTCACACCTATGAATGAAATCTCAGTGCCTCAGTACTGAAGATCTTCGTTAGAGGAACACTGACCTAAAGGCATTCTTTGAACCTGCTTTCAGGAGAGCTACATGCTCCTTCTAAAACTTATACAAATCATACTCCCATCCTACAGAAGTCTTAAAACTAATTCTAGTATTTTTTCATCCAGCCTATCTTTCAAATACTAAAGCTTATTTCAAGTTGGTGCTTTCAAATGTAAGCAATTTGCCCTCATAACAAAACATTAAACTGAGGTATAAAGAAAATGTATTCATGTGACACCTAGTCACATAGAAGGCAATGACATGCCTTTACAACTTCACAAGCCAAGAAATTTAAATTAGCAGAAATAAAACACACCCCGAAAGAAAGAGAGAGAAAATGCACAAAATGTTGCTTCAAATACAGCTGGAGTTTCTCAACCCCCACAACCCCCTAGAAAAAAATGAATGGGGCTAAGGGTACATTGACCTAGGATCTTCCATCTAAGTCTTATTGCCCCTAATCATGCTGGCTTTTAGTCCTCTAGGCAGTTATAAACATCCCTGTATTACAACTCTTCTGCTATCACAAAAGTAAACATTTGAGGTATGACAAGAGAAAAAAACAGAACATTACTTACAAATGTTTTTTCTCCCACAGTACTTATTCCTGCTCATTTAAAAAGAAGCTGCTGTTTCCATAGACTTTTTCTTGGAGGGGTTGCCTGCTAGGCTTCCCTACCCTACCACTAATTTATACTTGTTCATCCTTTCTCTCCATTTATGTACTTGTGTTCTTCACATGTGAACACAGCCCCAAATACAACCCCAGTAAAAATCATCCAGTATCAAAGTCCCTATACCACTTATCACTAACATCTGACTTGCCCAACAAAGATCCCAAGAGCTTCTGTTCTAGCTCATTTTAATTCTAATTCTATGTCCACCCTCTTACTACACAATATTTGCTCCCACCTGTCCATTCTCCCCTCTCTACTTACCCAAAACAATTTTCTTCAAAATGCATTATACTGTTTTTCTTTCCATCCACCTGCCTCTCATCCCTCTCTACCAGGGAACACTTTCCTACATCATTATCTCCCACTCTTATCCTCCTTATTGCTAACCTTTCAGTACAATGCATCCCATTTGCATATTCATGCACATCCATTCAGTCTTCGCCTATCATCATGCTGCAGCCTTTAGTCCCAACTTATTCTGTTACTAATTTTCATCAGTTCATATTCACTATTACAGTCACCTAACTTATACTTTTTATCCATCAGTTTATAATCTCCATTATACTTGTATAATGTATGACAGAAATATAAATCATTTTTGTCATTGTCCTTCTGAAACCTCACCCTGACTTCACACTAGACCTTGGACCTCATTCCTTAATATTGAAACTAACCCAGCCTAATATCGGTCCACTACAGCACTCTCATACAGGTGCTCATTGTTTCCTCCTGCTACATATTAGAGGATTACTCTTTCATCATTTTTCTGCACCAAATCCCCTATAATTCCCTCACCTCCTACAACATTATCTACAACCTAATGATGCACTTATATCCAACTACTCCTTCTCCTAACAGACATCACATATTATTGTACTGAAGTACTGCCCAAACATAGCATCTCCAACCTATCTAGTGAAATAATGAATTTGCGCATGCACCAGTCATCATAGCCTCACCTGTACAACATTAGCTGCAGCCATTTTTTACAAATACAACATTCCCACAGTTACATCAGTCCAACCAGAGTTAAAGTTAATGCTCAAAAGCAAATCAAAACAAGAATTTTCATTACCTCTCTACCTCTCAACACTTCTCTTTGAAATTGTACTTATCTGTTGACATCCACCCAAGCACTGATTCTGATAGGGAACCATTCACAACAATCAGGTCCAACATCATTAGCCAAACACCAATACACTGTTCTCCCCAAAATAATTTAGGACTAAAACTAGTCAATGTTATCCTTAAACGTTTATGCACTAAAATAACTGATCTCCATGCTTGGACAGCCCATTATTCCTCTGATATTGTATTCCCTTACAGAATCTTGTGTAAAACCTGAAATAAGAGATGAAGAAATTTTCTTATTTGGCAATGTCATCATGAGAAATAATTATAAGAAAAAAAAAAAAAGTAGAGGTGTTCTGTTCATCTACCCTAACTCTGTAGAAGTATTCCTGTAATCTCACCTTGTTCCACAATTCAACAATGTACAACTTCTCACTTCTTTCCTTAACATAAATAACTGCAAAACCCTCTGAACAATCGCGCTACATTCTTCTTGGAGACAGTATCTTAACAGCAGAAGAAATCCTTATGTATGTTTTAAGCACCATCCCCATGTTAGGTGGTTAAACATAGAATGTCAACTCTGTCATTGAGTATCAGTCTTATACTATAAACCTGTATGACTTCATCCAAATCACCAGTAGCCTACCAGGTACTATAAGCCAAATAACAAGCCATCCACACTTGACTGGGTACTCATCTCAGACTGCAACAATTTCTCTTCCTTTGGCATATTTTCAGATACACTTAGTGATTATCTTAAACTTTTGTCAACAGACAATTCATTTAAGGCTCAACATTATAATATAATATGCAACTTAGCAAACAGTGTTGAAATATTCAATGCTACCTTGAAATCCTATAACTCAAACAAATTAAAACCTCTATCACTTGAAAACACCACAGCAGAATTCAATGGATTGTTCCTGAGCATATCCAGTGAGCCATCTTTCCTTAGAAAAATAACAACAATATCCTTAGAAAAATGAGAATCATAGTAATTCCCACCCAATGGCTAAATAAAAGCACCAAAATACTAATGAGTAAAACATATCAAGTTTGGAAAAATGTGGCATCACCAAAAATATAGCAAGCTTTCCAGTAAGTTAGAAAACTTTGCAATTTCACTTAAAGTAAGATTATAGCCAATAAAATATATATCATACTAAACCCCAAGAAACACACCAACCCAATCAGTAACATTTCTCAACAATAATTGACCATATACTACATCCAGGTGAAACAGACCAGCCAAATATTTTGCAAAATTGCTCCTCAGCTATTATTGATTCTCAGTTTAATTCTCACTTTATGCCACCCCCCCTGCACTCCCCCATGTAAGGGTCAAGCCCTCCCACACACCCCAAACTTATATATACCAACTCTGATATCACCATGCCTCAGAATAGGGAATATTCTGAGAAATGGCATTTAGGACTTAGTAAATGTAAGTCCTTTCTTTTGTGCATTCAATCTCCATGTTTCAGGATTCGTTCTAGTAGGTTCCTTTATTTCAAATGGTTACCAGTTCAAAAATGGAAGTAAAGTGTTAGGAGTCATAAAAAAATGGAAACAAGAAATTCTACTTGCTTATGCAGCAGGTCATCAAGACTCATAGCAAAAACTTGGAACTCTCTATAAAGTCAAAAATGTATCTCTCAGACAGTAGTATAACAAACCAGAAAAAAAAAATGGCCCCCACCTTTCTGCTACCATCATTCTGGTGCACATTTCTTATTCTTACTAATTTCCACGCAACTCAAAAAAAATACAACAATGTTACAGTAAACTAGCAACCATTACTGATAATCAAATGTGGGTTTGGCACCATGGTCAAGGTCTTCACCTCATAGATACAACTCACCAGGTTTGATTCTGACCTTGAGTTATTGGTTAGCTTACAATGTCCTTACAGGGCAGTTAGCTTAGTGTTCACATATGAAAGATTTGTATCCATACTTAAACAAATCCTTCCTGAAGTTGACCTTTAAAGGGAGGGTTGCCATAATGGTTAAAGTGTTTACCTTGCAGACATAAGGTGCATTGTTTAATTCTCACATGAGATAATTAGCTAGGCTTAAAATGGTCTATGAAAGCAGTTAATTTAATACTAATCTATAACCTATGAACCAAAGCCCCAACACTGTACATCCATTGAACTGGCATATAGTAAAAGCTTGACATTTGAAAATGTCAGGTGACATAATATTAAACTGCAAACATCAATATCAGACATGTTGTTGTATAGTAGCAAGCACGAGCCTACAGTGTGTGATCATGGTATAGAACAGATCAATGAATTTATCCATTCCTCACTGTAGTTCAGTCTCAGATTTAGTATACATAAGTAGCAGTGGGTGTGGGAGGTTTGACTCCCCCCCCACCCCGCCCCTGCAAAAAGCTCTTTTTAGTGGGATTATTATTATTAGTAATAGTAGTAGTATTATTTCTTCTTTTTTTTCTTTTCTTTTTTTATTTAAACTTTTGGGATATCAGTGTTTGTCACTCAGCATTCCAAACATCAGTGAAAAGACATGAATCCCCTTAAATGCCTCATCTGGGCTGAAGTACCACTACCTCACTCACTGTTAAGTAATCCCAACTCACAGCATAGTCTGCAAACCATAAAATGTCTAACATTAAAAGATATACTTCCATACTATATGTCAATGAGAACCCTTTGCCCAAAGCCTAAACTATTCCTCACAAAACACAGGTCACATAACTCAGCTGGTAACTCCCGATACTCCAGCTACATCACTAAAATCTGATTTTCCATCTTCCATCGACAAAACTTAAAATTAAACATTACACAGTCAGTGTTAAGCTAAAACAATTTCTGAAATGTGCATTGGTCTGCTCCTGATCCTCTTCTGGTTAACCTATTGTACCTTTCAATCACTTACTGCATCCCTTTGGCTCCAATTCGAACATAGTCAACCACCTCTCAGTTCTGCCTATCTATGCCTTAGCAGTTTTGACCAAATAGTGTTAGTTGTCACTTCTTCCTTTCTGGGGTCTCATTCCCTTCATCAGAAATCCATCATTCTTTATACCTATTCTCTTCTTCTGTGGCATCTCTTACATTTTCACTATCTCTTTCCTAAGATTGTCATAACATTGTGTAATTAACACACCTTTTTCACCGCTTTCTGGAATTCATAAACTCCAATTCCCTGGATCTTGATGTACTGGAAAATATTAGGGTTCAACCAAACACCCTAATAATGGGTGAGTTCAACTACCCCACCATTAACTGGGAAAACTACTCGTGTACAAACTCCTTAGCTCTACGCTTTCTGGAATTCATAAACTCCAGTGCCCTGAATCAACTTATCCACGCCCCCACCAAGGGCAACAATATCCTAGACCTACTCATTACCAACATGTGTGACTGGTGTTCCACACCTGAAGTCAACTCCTCGTTGGTCCGATCTGACCATAAGCTAATCACCCTTGATATCCACATCCCACCCCCCCCCACCCCCCATTAAGGAAACCACGGTAAAAAATTTCTCCAAAGCCAACTTCATGCTTCTTAAGACAGAAGTGGTGAACATCATGACACCCATGCAGATGGACAATACAGTTACAACTGCTGAATCCTACACAAATGCACTCTATAAGCACTTACACGAGAGCATGGATCATGCTATCCCAAACAGAACCAAGACACTATCCTCCAAAAAAAGGAAGCCAATCTGGTAGTCCCCTGCCATAAACAAACTGTACAACAGAAGGAAGAAACTGTTTCAAAAGAGAGTAAAATCCTATGAGTGGAGGAACTCCCTGGTCAGCCTCAGTAAGAAGCTGAGATCCCTTATAAGATCCTCCAAAGCTAGCTATGAAAACAAAATCGCCACTAATTCTAAGGACAACCACAAAGCATTCTATAGCTATGTCAAGAATCTCGATGGCAACACTCAGATCTGCTCTGAGATACAGCGCAACAGCACGAAAATTACAGAACCAAATGATATTGCCAACATCCTGGCAGATAGGTTCAGTGCTAACTTTACCCCCACTCACCCCCTAAACAACCCATATCTATACAGGAAGAATGCAGAGTCCCTGTAATCACAACTATGCAGGTAAATGCTGCACTCTCTAAAGCCAAAAACACAGCATCCATGGGACCAGACAACATCCCAGGCTGCATTTTACATGAACTTCAGAACGAACTGGCTCCCCACTTAAGCACCATGTTCAATAATAGCCTTGCATCAGGCTTTGTGCCCACTGAGTAGTGCACAGCAACAGTTAACCCACTCCACATAGGTGGAGCCACCACTGATCCCAGGAACTATCGACCTATTAGCCTGATGAGCCTGGTCTGCTAGGCCATGGAACGTATCATCATGGAACTCATAAACAAAGACATTGGTAACCTCCAAACTCTGGATCCCACCCAGTTTGGGTTTGTGAAAGGCAGATCATGTCTCCTGAACCTGATAGACTTCTTTGAGGCAGTCACCAAAGCCGTAGATGAGGGTAAGGTGGTTCACACAGCCTATCTTGACCTCGCCAAGGCTTTCGACACCATCCCCATTTCTGGAATTATAGCTAAACTCACTAAACTAGGTATAAATCCCTACATCATAAGATGGGTTGCCAACTGCCTCACTGACAGAACCTACACTGTAAATGTTGCAGACTCCAAATCTGACCTCAAAGCAGTGACAAGTGGAGTACCACAGGATTCCATCCTGGGACCTATCCTGTTTGGTATCTACTTCTCTGAAGTACAGGCTAACACAGAAGTCCTCTGGCTAATGAAGTTCACAGATGACTGCAAACTAGGAGCCATAGTCAAGTCCCCAAATGATGTGGACATCCTACATTAGGGCCTCGCTGAGACAGATGCTTGATGTCAGAGCCATGGCCTCAAGCTCAGTGCCAAAAAGTGCAGTGTCATCCCCTTTAGCAAAAACTCTGTACCCATGAACTACCACATAGGCAGCAATCTACTTAACACTGAATGTGTGATAAGAGACCTTGGGACCCAGGTGGACAGTAGTCTCTCCTTTGATAGTCACATCACCACAGTAGTCAGGAAGTCCTTCTACATGGCACACCTCATCATAAAAGGGTTCTCATCCAGGAAAAAAGAGGTCATTGCTCCCCTCTACTCACTCATTAGACCCATTATAGAGTACAGCACCCCTTTTGGAATGTACCTTACAAGACATCTGCAGCAGCTGGAAAGGCCACAGAAGTACTTCACAAAGAGGATTACTGGCCTCAAACAAATGCTGTACATTGACCGCCTCAAAAAACTCCAGCTTTGCTCCATAGCATATCACCTACTCCAAGGTGATCTCTGCCTAACATATAAAGCTAAGTCAAACCCAGAGCTGTTGGACATGCTACACCTAAAGAAATCCCAATCCCTCAGAGCTACATGCTCTAGGGACCTAAACCTTGTCACCACAATAAACAGGACATGCTGGAGGGATAGATTCCTGTCCCAAAGACTTCCCATACTCTGGAACAGGCTACCCATCTATGTCAAGCAAAGTTCTTCATTAGCACTCTTCAAGGAAAATCTTGATGAGTGGATGGGAAATAGGAAATACACCCCAGGGATCACTTCTGTGTCTCTGCTCAACAGTGACACAGGAAAATAACTTTCTTGGGTGGCGTAAGCCAGGGAACCTTGTTGGCTAGGCTTACGTAGGCCCTTGGGACGATAGCCTAGTACCTACCTATGAACCTATGAACTTATTTAAAGGCAATAAGCTAGAATTCATGTCCTTCTTTTTTATTATGTATCTAAAGCACACCAACTCTATCCATTTCATTGCCACCTTCCCTGCAGCTCCATTCCCCATATTATTAAAGATATCACAGATAAAATCCTCTGCCTCCTCTCTCCTTCTACCCTTCCTTAATACTTCACCGTTTCTACCTCTGTTGTTCAAGTACCAAACTTTTTCATTCATTAAGACCCCTTTGCTCCATTGTATCCCCATATACCTTCAATTATACTTGACTATGTACTTTAGTGGTTTACTGGATTTGAAGGGACTGGAGGCATAAGTTTCCTGCTAACAAGCTAGAAGTGTTAATACCTGCACTGCACTCTTTCAGCCCTCTAAGTTACTACTGTCTATATAACCAGAGATGCTCCTGATTATGTGTCTGTTATACAGGCCATATATCAAGTGCACCCTAGACATATTAAATTATTTGTATGCAGGAGTGTTTTTGAATCTCTCAGGTATGCAATGCATATTGTGCTGTGCAATAAAGGAGTTTGGTGTTCTTATGATTTTTATAGAGTGGCACACACCACAGAGAGTTAATTTTATTTCTATTTTTTAGATTCACAAATTATTCAGGGATGAGTATCTTCTCAAGAGAGAAAAAAAACAGCAGAACAATATTGATAGGGGGATTTGATGGCTACAAGAGTATTTGTGAGTTACTTTCTCAGAGAACATATTTTTTCCATAATCAGATTAGATAAAATGTGTACAAAGCATGTCATCATGACTGCTAAGAAAAGCAAGGCCTACAGAACCCAACGATAGTCAATACTCCTGATTATACAATGCCTCCTCTAAAACGTGCACGCTGATTGGCCAGCCCAACCAGCGTGCCTGTTGTAAATCCCTCAATATACTAATGGAAAAAGGTCCGGTCGCCCGGACTTTTTTCGTTAGTATAAAACACTGTCTCGCTATGTTAAAAGAGTTTAACATAGCGACACAGGTTTAAAAAAAGCAACAGAGATCTCCGTTGCTTTTTTTAAAGCTGTCTTGCTATGTTAAACTCCTTTAACATAGTGACACAGTGTGTAAAAAGCAACGGAGATCTTTCGATCTCCGTTGCTTTTAAACCTGTTCGCTATGTTAAATGAGTTTAACATAGCGAGACAGTTTAAAATAAGCAACGGAGATCTCCGTTGCTTATTTTAAAGCTGTCTCGCTATGTTAAACCCATTTAACATAGCGAGACAGTAAAAAGCACCGGAGATCTTGCGTTCTCCGTTGCTTTTGCCCACAGCTCTGATGTACTGTGTAGGCATGCACAGTACATCAGAACTGCCTGAACACCAGACAGCTGCGGAAGGGCAGCAAAGAGGCATTATACAATGCCATTATTTAAGAAAAGTAATTATTTCTTTTCTTAAATAATGTCATTGTATAATAGCAATAACCCACTTCTGGGTGTGGGTAATGCTGGATTTACCCACGGTTGTCTTTGTTTGGTCCCTCGGGCTTCACCCTTGGGACCAAACCATGCCAACCGTGGGTAAATCCAGCATTACCCACACCCAGGCGTGGGTTATTGCTATATTAATGCATCTCACATGCTCAATACTACAAGCCATCTGTCTACTAAAATATGTTGCTGTGGAATAACGTCTCTATCAGGCAGAAATCATATTCATATGTGTGAATCCTGCAGCAAAGATCCTTATGCTTTTTGTCAGAAAATACATCACTGCACAAGCTGTATCACATGTATTTTGTATTAGACAGAATTATAAGCATTACCACACTTGCCTTCTGTTAATGTTTGTTGCTGACTTTACAGTAAGGACTCTTACCTGTTTTTGACAAGTGCAAACAGCACAAGCCTTACATTTTTTCCGAAAATAAATGTGTACTTTATATTCCAAAGTTGCCAAACAGAGGAAAACGGGCATGCACTTATTTAAGGAAAAAAATATATATGTGCCCTTTTCTTTAACTAATGGCTACTATAGATAAAAGTCCAATAAGCAGAGATGCATCACACAGAATTTCAACTAAATATCTCTTTGCACTCAACTGATAGCATTTCAATGCATTCATGAAAGCCGGATATTAGAAATTAGATAAAGAACTGGAGGTAAAATACAAAGAGATAGAATACTGGATCCAAAATAATGTATAGATAGCGCAAAATAATTTAAGTACTTTTTAGACACGGACAAAGAAAATTACTTTTAAGCCAGCAGAATGCAGTACGTTGATAACTTTTTAGATAGGTGATAAGGCACATGCAATGCTAACTTGGCTATCTAGAAAAGGAATCCTGCACCGGATGATTGATTCAACATTTGAAATTCCCTGCAGTTAGAAATTGTAACTATAACATTTTAGCCATTGTCATTTTGTTCCCAGAAGAATGGGAACACAAGGAAAGATAAACTCCATTGGAAAGGAGAGTTGTATTATGAATATTTTCTTTTCTTATGCCACATTTCAGCCATATTCAGTTTTGATGTACTAAATAAACTACATCTGGGTACATGTGCACCATAGGCAAAACACGTAGCTGCTGTAACTATGCCTTCTTGTTACTGTCTTAGATCTACACTAAGCTCTTTCACGCACATGACAATGTGTTAAAGGAGTTAGCAGCCCACATTATAGGAATAATAAGATTGCTGTAATACAGCAAAAAGTTTATTAACTGCAGCTGCATTTCCAGAGTCACAGCACTTTGTCTGAACTCTAAAAATGTAACAAATTCAGTATGTCACTTAATTATGCATCTGATCTATTTTCCTGAATGTACTAAAACTAAAAATCATATTTAAAATCCTTGTAACCCAGTAATTAATTAATTCCTAGTACAATGGTGTAATTTTCACATCAAAGTATAAAAATAGAAACAGTTTCGCATACTTTATGGTATTCATGTCAAAGCAGTATCCTACCTAATCACAAATTAACTAATAGTATCTTGAATGGCAGTGAAAGCTCAGACTATAACAATATGAACTCATTTAAAAGAACAAGCATGTAAGCAGTTAAACATATTCCACCTTAGATTATTTTTTGGGAAACAACTCTGCAAAGAACAGCAGCAAAAATCCACAACCGACAACGATGAAGATGAAAAAATCCGATTTAATAACACAGCACCTTGAATACTCTAGCGACTTGGCTCACAGCCTTCCAGGAGTAATACACACTACAAAATTTTCACAGTTTATATAATCTATTCAATAAATAAAACACATCAATTATTCAATTACACAATAATTGTTTCCAATTAATCTCCAAATTTCAACCCACAGGTACCATTGTATTAAATTTTAAAATATAGACAGATTCTTTATAAAGAAGTTTATCCTTAATATTGTACATTTCCCCAATTTGTATAAAAATTTGTTCTAAAGCTCAACCCTGCAGTATTATGTTATGTTTTGTTTTAAAGTGCATAGTGATATTACTTTCAATGTTATTCTTTTTTATATCCCTAATATGTTCTTGCATTCTTGCCTTAAATTTTCTCTTACTTTCCTCTATGTAAAACAAATCACAGGGACATTTTAAGGCATATATAATACCTTCATTGTTACAAGAAAAAATTACTACTAGGTGAAAAATTAATCACATTTATTTTATTAAAACTTGTAACAACATGAGAAACACATAGTACAACCCCCCACAAGGATGTGTGCCCTTCAAAGAAGGATTTACATATAACTCATCACTAGGCGAAATAAAATAACTAGAGGTTAAAAATTCTTTAAGATTTTTTCCTCTTTTATATGAGATGGAAGGATAATCTGATATAATAGTTTTTAACTCAACATCCTGAATCAGAAACTTCCAACAATTATGCAATGTCTTACTTATTCTCTTACTAAGACTGTTATACACAGAAATAAAATACACCTTCCCCTGGATTTTCTAAAACTTGCACGGTGTGCAAGATCAGTGCAGGAGCTCCAGCAGGCAATATGTCTACCGTGTGATCCAGGAACAGCCTGCAGGGGTGTCCACGAGTGCTCCTGCACTAATCCTGCATGAACTAAGCCCTTGTATGCAAATCACCCCATTTGCAGAAGAAATCTATGCAAATGAGGTGATTTTGCAATCCAGGAAGCTTGCAACCATCTGTGCGGGACTAGTGCTATCTGCAGAAATGTACTCGGTTAGTAACCAAGTACATTTCTGCAAAATCCAAAATGGAGCTGTGACAGCTCCAAATAAAGGCTGCATGTCATGTAGTAAGCATGCCAATGGTCAAGTATAAGGCCATTGGCATTGCAAACAGTAAAATAAATTAAAAAAATCAACATTTTTTTTAGCCAATCTCGGCAGTGGTGCGCAAACGGGATGGGGGGGGTAACAAAATGAACCTAAATTAAGCATTCTATCTAAAATCAGTATTCTGCCATGCAAGTCAATGGCAGGCAGAAGACAATATGGCCAGTGAGTAATGGTTGCTAAGGGGGGAGGCTCAGAGTGAGACATGTAACTATGCATTAGCAGGCAATCCTATGCAAATGAGGGGAAGGATAGTGAATCCCAGTTCTCCCCAGCATGTGAGTCAGGTCCCAACAGTGTAAGAGTAGGAATAGCTTGGTGCAAGCCTAGGAGTTAGGTGATATCATGGGGGGGATATCAGGCATACAGTAAGTGGATTGGAGCCATGTGGCTCAGGTTTGCTCCTAGCTTAGCACAACTAAGCTAGGGGGTATGTCTAAACCTGCCTAGCACTCTTTACAAAGCCTAAGCAGGTGTGCGTGCCGTGCACCAGGTTTTAAGGGCAGAAAACAAAAGTTAAACCAGGAAATAGCAGCAGTGTGCACATTTGAGCACTCTGTTTGTTCGGTGCACCCCTGGGCTTAAACAGGAAGGCAATGGGGAAGGGAAAACAGCAGTAGGAAGCTAATCAAGGAGTACTAGAATAGCTGGCAGGTGAAATGTATCAGAATCAGCCAATTACACAGGCAGCAGACCAGCCCAACTCAGAACACTACTATAAACTATGCAATCACCTTCCCTCTGGTTTTTCCCACACTCTACACCACCGGTGTAAACAAGCGGGGAACTTTTAACACTCACAACAGCAAAATGATAGGGGCTGCAATAGCTATCATACAACAATTTGTGGAAGAGGCTAATGGTGATGAGGATGTGAATGCTGTCGACCAACCCACAGTGAGGAGACGGAGAAGAGTGTACAGACCCAAGGTAACCTACTAGGAGCTACATGAGCTGGAGATAGTGTAATGCTATAGGATGGACAGGGACTTCCTACAGCAAATTGTTGAGCTGTGCCGGCCATGCCTCACACACAGAACTAACAGAGGGGAACCCATACCAGTGGATGTCAAGGTATATGTAGGACTAAGAATACTAGCTACACATAACTTCCAAAGGCCAACTGGGGATATGATGTGGATCTCACAGGCATCAGCATCCAGGGTACTTCACCAGTTCCTGGATGCCATGTCAGCACATGTCGGTGAGCACATATATTTCTCCAACACCCATGAGGCGTTGGCCAGCAATAGGCAACTGTTCCATAAATAGCGGAATCCCCTGAGGTAGAAGGTGCTATAGACTGCATGCACATGTGCATCAAAGCACCACCCAGTGAGCTGGGTAAGATCTACATCAACCACAAGGGCTTCCCCTCCATCAATTGCCAGGTCGTGTGCGATTCCCAGGGCATAATAATGAAAGTGTGTGCTGGCTGCCCTGGAAGCTATCACGATTCCCACATCTGGCATCTGATGCAGCTGTACAATAGAATTGCCAATGGGAACATCCCTGATGGTCACCTAGTGGGGGTTGCTGGATATGCACTGGAGCCGTGACTGATGACACCCATCAGAAATGCACACACACCTGAACAAGAACTCCATAATGAGGCACATGCACAGACCAGAATTATAGTAGAGCATGTGTTTGGGATGCTCAAGTCATGGTTCCAGTGTCTGGACACATCCGGTGGAGCCTTGCAGTACTCACCAGCTGCATGTACCCAAATTGTCCTCGTATGTGCAATGCTACACAATATGATCCTGTGGAAACAGCTGCAGCGGGAACAGCATGAGACAGGGCCACACAGCCCCCCACCATTGCCTAGGCCTGCACAGACACAGAGTGACTTGGAGAAGGAACAAACTGAGCCTGCCCCAGTAGGCAGAAGGAGGCATGCCCAGTATGCCCCGGCCTTGGCAAAGAGGCAACACATAGCACATACACTGACACAGGTGGAACCCAGGGAATGACTACTCTTTCTGACTCTCACATACAGTAAAAGGGATGCCAAACATTACACGTCCTGTACTCAACTATGTGTAGGGAGTGTACTATGTGCATCTGACATAGGCAGCCCTGCAGCACCACCCTCAATACTGGGACACCCAAAAGGTAAGTGACTCACATATGCCAGTCAGGAGGGTTCACATACCCAGCAACAGTCACAGCCAGCAGGACAGGTGTAGACAAACACAAACAAAGGCTGTAATATGGCCTCTGAATGATGCCTATGGGTAACCCCCCCCCCAGGCCTACACAGACAGACGACAGCAGGTCAGGCAGGTGGATGTCAGTTCTGAAGGGTAGGAAGTCTGAAACTAATATGTAGGTAATTAAAAGCTAAGATCTGTAGTACACTGGTATGCCTCTAGTCAGCATAATAGGTAAGACTACAGAATGAAATGGAGTACCTGACATACCAGTACAGTCATAGCAAATGTGTACAAGTGTCAGGTGTGCCCCCACATCCTACGTAGAAATGTAGTAACAGTCAGGTGTGCCCCCCAAAGCCTGTGTAGAAATGTAGAAATAGACAGGTGTGTCCCACCCCATCCTACGTGGAAATGTAGTAACAGTCAGGTGTGCCCCCCCAAAGCCTCTGTAGAAATGTAGAAATAGTCAGGTGTGCCCCACCACATCCTACGTAGAAATGTAGTAACAGTCAGGTGTGCCTCCCAAAGCCTATGTAGAAATGTAGAAATAGTCAGGTGTGCCCTACCCTATCCTACATAGAAATGTAGTAACAGTCAGGTGTGCCCCCAAAGCCTGTGTAGAAATGTAGAAATAGACAGGTGTGCCTACCCCATCCTACGTAGAAATGTAGTAACAGTCAGGTGTGCTCCCACAAAGCCTGTGTAAAAATGTAGAAATAGTCAGGTGTGCCCCACCCCAATCCTACATAGAAATGTAGTAACAGTCAGGTGTGTCCCCCAATGCTGTAAAAAAATGTAAAAATAAGCACGTGTACCCCCCCATCCCATGTATAAATGTAGTAACAGTCAATGCCATGTGATCGATGGACACCCTGCAGAAACGGTATGCTACCTATAGGTGTACAACACATAGGTCAGCACTGCAGTACAGACTACCTGGATTTGATCCACATATTCAATACAGACGGACCTACTGGGCATGCTCACACAATTAGAGAAATGAAGGCAATGTCAGTCAACAACACACTGAAAGGTCATACTGGGCATGCTTGCACACAAACACATGAAAGCCCTGTCAGCAAACACCAGTGGACCAGACATAACTGGCAGTCGCAGATGTTAGTGCAGACACTCCTCAGTATGCACCACACATGCTTTGCACACACAGTGGACAGGAATATAGACATATATCTAAGGACAACATACTATAATAAGTCAAAGGTAGACGTACATAGATGTGTGGAAGAGGGTGACTGTGACAAGGAGCCATCCAGGCCTGTTCTACCCAGCACACAGCCAAAGGGCCACAACCACATGAGGTTCAGATGTCACTCACTGCAGATACTAGCCACTGGTATCTGTCAGCAGTACAAACTATGTGGTACACGTGCTAGCTGTGCAACATGACTGTACAAGGAAGGTGTCATCTAGCATCTGTATACACATACCTCATGAAATATGACCCTGTGTGTGCCTGCATGTGGTGTGTCAACCTCTAGATGAATGGGTTATGGCCCATGCACACACACTGCCCTCCCCATAGCCCTACTATGACAAGCCTGCTGAGGTCATCCATTGTGAAATACACCTTTGGGAAAGTTGTAGCTCAGTAATCTCCATGGCATGTCCTATAACCATGTACTATTGTAGTGTGATAAACTAGCTAGGTAGGAGTTCTAATCCCAGACTTGGCAAGTTTGTGTGTGTGGCTGTCTGTGTAGAGAGCAATGCTTTTTAGGGTAGTCACACTCCCTACAATTGAAATGCACTATGTTGGTAAGGCTGCTGATGTCATTCACCTAGAAATACACCTCTGTGAAGGTTATAGCCCAGTAATCTCCATAGTGCATCCTGTAGCTTCATACTGCTTTATTATGATAAATTAGTTAGGTAGGTGTTCTAATCCCAGACAAGTGTTTGTGTGTATGTCTATCTGACTCTGTCTGTATAGAGAGCAATGCTTTTTAGGGTAGTCACACTCCCCACAATTAAAATGCTCAACTTTGGCAAGGCTGTTGATGTCATCAACCTAGAAATACACCTTTGTAAAGGTTGTAGCTCAGTAATCTCCGTAGCGTGTCCTAACTGCATACTGTTGTAGTATGATAAATTAGTTAAGAAGGTGTTCTAATCCCAGACCTAGCAAGTGTGTGTGTGTATTTGTGTGTCTTTCTGACTCTGTCTGTATAGAGAACAATGCTTTTTAGGGTAGTCACACTCTCTACAATTCAAATGCTCATCTTGGGCAAGGCTGCTGATGTCATCCACCTAGATGTACACTTCTGTGAAGGCTGTAGTCCAGTAATCTCCATAGTGCATGTCATAACTGTGTACTGCTGTAGTGTAATATAGAACTCAGGTAGGGTTCTATTCCCACCCATGGCAATTCTGGATGCTTTGTGCATGTTTCAATGTCTGTGTAGGGAGCAATGCATATCAAATGCCCTACTTTGGCAATCCAGCTGATGTCATTCATTGTGAAATACACCTTTGGGGAAGGAGCTCTCCAGTAATCCCCATGGTGCATCCTATAACATCTCCATGCTGTAGTGTGATATAGACCTCTATTAGGGGTTCTATATCCACATATGTAGGTTGTGGATTTTTTTGTGTGTTTCGATGTCTGTGTAGGGAGCAATGCACTTTAGGCTAGTCACACTCAGTACATTTCAAATGCCCTACTTTGGCAATCCTGCTGATGTAATTCATTGTGAAATACACCTTTGGGGAAGGAGATTTCCAGTAATCCCCATAACAGCTCCATACTGTAGTGTGATATAGACCTATGTTAGAGGTTCTATACCCATACATGTCGGTTGTGGATATTTTGTGTGTGTGTCACTGTCTGTGTAGGGAGCAATGCATTTTAGCCTAGCCACACTCACTACAATTTGAATGTCCTACTTTGGCAACCTTTGGGTAAGACATACTCCAGTAATCTCCATGGTGAGTACTATAATTACATAGTGCTGTAGTGTAATAAACTTGTTAGGTAGGGGTTCTACTCCCAGACATGACAGGTGTGTGTGTGTCTGCGTGTGCATGTGTGTGTGTGTGTGTGTGTGTGTGTGTGTGTGTGTGTGTGTGTGTGTGTGTGTGTGTGTGTGTGTGTGTGTGTGTGTGTGTGTGTCACCTGGCCCTAGTATATATCACAGTGTCCACCATACAGGGATAACAGATGTGAAATAGCTGAGAGGCTGGGGTGCAAAGCCATACTCATACTTGTGACATCAAGGCCAAGCAATCACAGTTAGCAACCCCAATATTACCCAGAACACACTCTCAACCCATGTCTCATACACACACACACATGCCTAGGCAACAGCCAATATGTGGGTAGTACACTGCATACTGGCCACTGATAGTAACTATGGCGTGATTGCATTAGGCTACAGAGGGCATGGCACCCTGTCCATCTGTCCAACAGGCACGTACATGCAGACAGTGCATGTTTCCCACTGGAAACCTGCAACACCTGTGGTGCCATCACATGTGACCCACAAAGTACATACCAGGCCTGAAAACATGCCCTGTATGGACAGATGCCATTCACACCCAGGAATGCCGTTAGCATGCTATCAATGTAGGTGCAGGGTAAGCCTGCTGTCCATTACCAGTTCCCGCCGCAGGTTGCCAAGACTGACACATCTGATGATAATCTGTGTACACAACATGGGCCAGACACCCCAGGTACAGTTCCACATGTCACTGTACATGCATGTGGGAGGTGTGCATATCCAAGACACTGTCCATGTCATGGACTAAGGGACACATACATGGCAAATGATGCACAGCATTGGCCACACACAATAGTCATCCAGGTGACTGGATGGGGGATACAATACCCACCTATGTGGGCAAATGCAGAAACTACAGCCCTGAGCCACAATGCAGACCATTTTCATGTGGCCTGATGCCAAGATATATCCATCACCTAGCCTTGTATAGCCATCTGGCACAGTCGACCATCACACACCCGTGTAGAAATGCACCCATGCATGTCAGTACTGGCACCCTGTGTGTGTGTGTGTGTGTGTGTGTGTGTGTGTGTGTGTGTGTGTGTGTGTGTGTGTGTGTGTGTTGTATGATGTGTATGATCACATCCACACTCACTACAACCTCCATTGGCATACTGAAGCATGCTGTCTGATGTCAGACACCTCCCCATACCCTTTGCCCATATAACCTCCGTATGACCCATGTGGTGCATGTGATACCTGCACAGTAATGTGATGTGGCAATCTCACTAGTGATCAGTTGTAATCCTGGCCCTGCCAAGTGTGACAATGTGTGTGTGTGTGTCTGTGAGAGTGTGGCTGTCTTGACACTGGCACGTGTTCATGCGGATAGGCACGTGTACTTCACCTACCGTATAACTACCATATCCCTGTTGCAGATGTCACTCACCATCACATATGTGTTCTGAGGGCTCCACAACAGGTAACCTATGTGGTGCATCCAATAACTGCATAGAACTGTGATAGCACTACATAGTTGTCAGGGGATTGATACCCTGTGCTGGTAGGTGTGTGACACAAACATGCTTAAGTTTTACTTTCCCACCCCTCCCTGACTTGTCTTTGCCTCTGTCTGCCTTGCTCACTCCCTCACTGGTGGATGTGGAGACCTACACCTGCTTTACTTAGGCAGTAGCATGTGTATTGTAGGTAACGCTCATGATCAGCTGATGGCCTCTGCACGAATTGCAGCCCTCCCATAGCTGATTGCATGTGGAACAGCTGTGGTAAAATTCCCATAGCCAACTGCATGGAAACACACTCCAATATCTAGGAACATCATGTTGGTGTTGGGCCTTTTCCTTCACTGTGAGCAGGAACTCGATCTATTGTTTGGCAAACAGCATCTCAGATGGATTGGGGATTTACCTCTGACAACGTACACTGTGGAAACAGGCCAACACACAGGAGGGGGATTTGCCTGACCTGACTACAGTCTGTAAGTGCTGCTATACTGCATTTGGAGTAATGTTGATTTAACAGGGTGTGTGCGGATATGGCTGTCCCATATGTAGTAATACCTGCCATGTCAGTTCTATGTTTTTAAGGACTCCCCATCTGTAGGGTCATCTGCAGACTGGGCAGTGTGTGTTGCCTTTGGTTTCATGTGTTACCCACAGAGCATGTATCTGTGAACTGCACAAGGTAGTGTGAAGACTGCAGTCTGTAGATGGTGAAAGCTGTGACAGTTACTGACTTCATATCCCTCATAAGATATATGTTGGGACAAACCCTGTTACAACAGTAAATGCATGATGTTATCACAGGAACATGTCAATATTGGCCCTGTGTATGTGCTTCCAGCTACAACTCTGTCAACCTTTGTATGTGTCATGCATTAAGAGATGCATATGTTCTATACACCATAATTAGTGTCATCGTATCTGATAACAAGCCAGTGAGATATCAGACTGCTACACATGTTATGTATAGTAGGGGTAATATTTGATGACATAACCTGGACATTCTGTGGTTGTTTGTACAGTACTGAAGTCTGTGTACTTATGGTGAATGTTGACAGTGTGTGTACTGTTAATATGTACCTTGGCCTGTGTACAGACTGAGGTAGATGTCATTGTTCTATGTCCCGTCCTATGTGATGTTACATGCTGCTCCACTGTATGTCACCATATTGGCTTACATGTTTGTAGGGCCATACACACACATGTCCCATACCACAGACAGGCATCAGGCCACACTGGCCCAGTATATGTAGGGTTAGTGTGTGAGTGGCACATACGAGGAAAGTGTCAGACAGATAGTCCATACACTGTAATATTATGCTAGCTTACCATATGTGGCTGTGGCTGTGTTCACATTGGTTGGGGTTATGCACTTTCACACAGGTGTATCTTACCCTGTGCTGTGACATGCTTGTAGAGCCTGCTATATATGCAGGTACATGTGCATTCCCCCATAGGAGATGTAGGCCAGTGTTGAGCCAGTCTGCCTGTAGCCTGCACAGTGCTTTGTTACATGCCTAGCAGCTTAGTGCACCTACCCAGAGAGATGTCATGTAAAGATACTTGCCAGATGTACTGCTGCCGGGCCTCCCTTAACAATCATGTATGTCAGACAGAGTGGTGGAATGCTGTACAGATATATATATCAATATTTAGTGGGTAGTATGTGGCCATGGCACCTCTGTACCAGCAGTTATTATGTGTCAGGACAGGCAGGGGTGTGTGAATGCATAACCTATGAGAGTGAATGTATACCAGTCGTTATGTGTTATACCCATCTACATGGCTGTTAACATCCATATTGTCAGGCTTGGTCCACATGTTCTGCACTAAGGGGTTCTGTGTATACCTCTGGACTGTACAGAGTGTATCAAAATGTCCACATCTATTGGTCAATATCTGTGCTGTAGTCCACAGGACAAATACGGGCTTGCAGCGGTACTGTACTATGATGTCCTTAGGATGTCTGTCAGTAGCTAATGGCGCACATGTGAAAAGCAGATGTGATCTCCCACACACACCATGTCTGTGAAGACAATCCCTGTTACAGTAGCAATAGTCTACTAATATACCTGCTATACATACCTGACACCCCCTTGCACTACGAAGTTGGGACTATAGGGGCCGAGGTAGGGCTACACCCCATGTTCAGGACATATGGTGAATATATATGCACGTATGATTATCCAGATATTTATATAGATAATTACACATGTACATATCGACATATATAGATGGGTATGTATATGTACATAGATATGCATATACACACCCAGATATATAATATACAGAGCATTATTATTTATTTATTTTATTATTTATTTTACATTTATTGACCGAGCTAGTCTAACTGGATATATGTCCATTTTCAGTAGAGGTCCGGGGAGATAAGCTCAGAGGAAACAAACAAAATCATATATACAAAAATTAATGTATACAATGAACATTGCAGATGCAGTACAGAGAATAATCAAAGAGGTCATTCGTTCATAACATAGTGCAAAATATACAGATACAATTAGTGCAATACAAAATGTAGTTGAAATACATCATAAAGAAAAAGATGGCAGCTGAATTATACAATATATTAGTATACAAGTAGTCATAAAGAAAACGTAGGAGCTGAAATTTTACAATATATTAGTAAAAGTAGTCTGCTTAATGAGATTTTGAAGATGTAAGTAATAGTATAGAAGGACAAGGTAAGTTGTTATTAAGAAAAGGAACTTAATTACTGAGAAGAGGAGGGTAGGTTGAACCAAGTAAGAAGAGCTAGTTGATCAGTCAGGTTTAGTACAGGGGCATAACCAGTGTGTTCTGAGGAAAAGTTTCAATTTGGTTTTAAAGAGTGATATAGAGGGAAGAGAGGAAAGTTCATTAGGAAGAAGGTTCCAGGAGTTTCCAACAGTATTAGAGAAAAGAGAGTCCCCAGCCTTATTGTTTGATTTACAAATATTTGCAAGAAATTTATGTGATGATCATAAGGTCTTTAGATTGTTGTAGGGGGTAATGAGGGTAGATAGTATAGGGGTATTGGTAGGTTGGTAAAGGGTTTTATGGGCAATGGTCAGTTGGTGGAATTTAAGCTGATTTTGTAATTCAAGCCATCCTAGCTGCTTTAGATTAAAACAGTGGTGGGTTCTGAAAGGGTTACCTGTAGCAAATCTGGCTATGTTATTGTAGGAGTTTTCCATTTTATTAAGGTTGTTTTTAGAGAGATAAGTATATATGGGTGAGGCATAGAGGCGAGTAGAAATTAAATGGGTGTGAGCAATAGTTATTCTAGCTGCAGGAGAGAGGAAGGGTTTGAGCCTGTAGAGAGCCTAGTTTTCTATTAACTGATTTTAGAGTATTGTTAATATGGGTGTCGAAGTTAAGGTTGTTATCTATGGTGATACCTAGTAGTTTGGTAGTTGGATCTGGGGATATGAGAGTACCATTATTGGATGTTACTGTGAAGTCTAGTGGGGGGACTTACAAGTAGGAGTAAAAAGGAAGAGTTTAGTTCTTTTGGGGTTCAGAAGGAGACAGTGCTATGTAAACCATTGTTCAACTGTGTTAAACACATTTTGGGTAAGGGAGTGAAGTTTAGATATAGATGTGGTTGAGCATATAAGTGTGGAATCATTTGCATATTGTATGCATGTAGCTTGGGGGATTGCTAGGTGAAGGTCGTTGATAAATATAGAAAACAGGAGAGGTCCTAATATGGACCCTTGAGGAACACCAATGTTAATGGGCAGATGGGTAGATAAAATGTTATGCCAAAGTAGAGCCTGTTGTCTGTTATTTAAGTAGGACTGGAACCCATTTTATAGCTAGTGCATCTAGTGACAGGGATTTGAGGATATTTATAAGTATCTGGTGATTTACCATATTGAATGCCTTAGACAGATCTATAAACAGTGCAGAGGAAAGCATATTAAGGTTACAGTTTTTGTTAATACAGTCAGTAAAGGAAAGGAGGACATTAGTAGTGCTGTAGGAAGGTCTGAAACTATGTTGAGAGTTTGAAAGTAAGTTATTTTGGATTAGGTGGTCTAGCAATTGTCTGTAGATGCATTTTTCCAAGATCTTTGCCAAGGGAGAAAGTAGGGCTATGGGACAGTAATTGGAGAGTTCAGTAGTGTTCCCACCCTTGTGAAGGGGGATAATATGGGATACTTTCCAGATTTTAGGGATGTGTCCTTCACTGATTGTTCTATTGATGAGAATGGAAATGGGATAGGCGAAGGATTTGGCTGCCTTTTGTAGATATTCAGTGGGTAGTTGGTCTGCTGAAGGAGTGCACGGTTTCAGTTTTTGGATAAGGGAAAGAATATATGTTGTTGGGACTGGTTGGAAGAGAAATGGAGGGGATGGGTTAGAGTTAGAGTTGGATATAGTTAAGTTCTGAGTAGATAACTGACTGGCAAGAGTTTGAATAACCTCAGTGAAAATGGCATTAAAGGCATTAGCAGTCTGCTTGGGATTCTCCTGGTCTGTGCCTTGTGGGTTTGGTGTGATGGATTGACCTGGGTGTAATAATTGGTTAATACTCACCCAGAACTTTTGTGGTTTATTATGGTTAGTCTGCTGGAATTGTAGGTAGTAGTTTCTTTTGTCAGACAGTATAGCTTTTTTAGTTTCATTTCTCAGCTGTATGAAGTTTTCTTGGTCTACTGAGTTTTTAGTTAAACGAGATTTATTCCAATATTTATTTCTGAGATGGATTTTTTGCCTGGTTTCTTTTGAAAGCCATGGGGCAGATTTAGTTCTCATTCTAATAGAGCGGGTTGGTGCATGGTGGTCTAGTATGGCTAGGATGTTAGAATTAAAGTAATTAACAACTTCCTCCAGTGTGAGGTATTTTAGGGGAGACCAGTTATATGCTCTTAGTTCTCTCTGGAAGAGATCAGGGTTGAGGTTTTTCTTGGTTCTAATTGTCCTAGACATGGTTGGATTATGTAGATTGGATTTAAGCCTGATGATGTAGGTTAGTGAGTGGTCACTTACATCATTAGGGAGGATTCCAGCTTCATATGTCTGGGGATGATTATTTATGAGAATCCAATCTAAGGTACTTTCTTTCTTATTAGGCTTGTTTATCCTGGTAAGCGAGGTAATGGTTTGAGAAAAAAAACAAAAAGGTTAATATGACTGGTAGGGTGGCTACTGCTACAACACTTCCAATCAATGTTAAAATCAGCTAGGAGTATGGTATCTTGGGGTAAATTTTGGGATAACCAACAAAGGATATTTTCTATGGTGGCAATGTTATTACCAGGAGGAAGATAGATACAGATAATATAGATGGATTTGAATGAGTTAAGTTGAAGCTTGGTAATAAGAATTTCAGCGTTTGAGTCCTGAGGTGGTTCATAGTCATAGGTAATAATCTGTAACCCAGATTTAAATAGGATAGCTACACCACCACCCTTTTTGGTTGCATGGTCAAGTCGCAAAATATTATAACTGGGTGGGATGACTTAATTGTCTTTAGTTACAGGTTTTAACCAAGTTTCGGTTAAACAAAGAATGTCAAAGGAGTAGACTTCCAAGAGAGCATGGAGTTGTGCAACTTTGTTATTAATGCAACAACGTATGTTGAGGTGAGCTAATAAGAGTGAGTTAGGTGGTTTGGTAAGGGAATGGATAGTAGAGGGGTTGGGGTTGAGGAGTTGAGTGGTAGTAGCAGTTGTTGGGCCTGGGTTTGGGTGAATGTCTCCATCTTTTAAAGAGAAGACTAGTGTTTGAAGTCTAGGATTTGGGAATTTACTATACAGAGGTAGAGATTTTCTGGGATTGGGAGAGTCATATCTAATGTGGGATATCCTATGGTATTTTGCTAGAAGATAGCTGGGTGTAGATGTTATGTTAACATGGTTAGTGAAAATAGGTAGAGAATGAGAGATAGATAGCTTATTGAGGTAGAGAAGGTGTGGATATAATGGGTGTTCATAGGAGGTTAGCAGGTAAGCTAAAGTTAGAGGAGGTAGAAGTGCAAGTATGAGTAAGCTCTGTACGAGGGCTGGGGTGGGTAGCTTATACATGTGGAAAGGTAAGTTATTAGGTTGCTGTTATAGGCTCGGAGGTATACTAGGTGTGGAAAGGTGGAGGGTGTGGTGGGAGAGATAGGGAGTGTCTACACATATACAGATAGGGATACATATGCACATATACATAAACCACTCTGCCATTCCTGCCAGTAGTCCACTGCTGTTGTATCCCCCACACATACGGTGGGGCTGGGGCCATATATGTGTGGGCTTCACCTACACAATACATGTGTGCCCATATGCACTCCAGAGGCCAGTGTATGTAACAGTATTATATAGCTCTGTATTAATGAGTTGGGGGAATGCACCATACATAACCTAGGCTGTTACAAAATGTGGGGGTATCAGTGGTGAACTGCCTTAAGGTATCTGGATGTACAGTACCATACATTTCACCTATCTTGACATTGCTTACATAAAGTGGGTTACTGCAGGCCTACTTCGTCCTGCCATACAGACTGTTCTGTTTTCCAGTGTGCCTGTGATGGTATCAGTTATGCCTTGTTATGTAACAGTTACATCTCATTTGGTCAACTGAAGTCTTTACCACCTAGTGATTCTGTACAGAGTGTAGATAGCGGCTGCTGGACTATATACCTGCATCACTTACTGTTGATTGTGTGGTATCCTGTGGTCCACTGTGTTTTCACTATTGTACGATTTGGAGGACTTGGCCTAGACAACAACAGTTGTGGACCTTCCAGACTACTGCATTAGTATAAATGTTTCACAATTGCATTACTCTGTTGATATGGATGTCAGTGTCTGAACATGTGACATGGCATATACATGTGTAATAGTACACAAATAAAGGTATTCCATTTCTGCAAACCTGTGTGTGGTGTTTTATCCTATGGCCTCTTTGTGGGTATATGTTGCAGGCAACAAATGTCATTTGTATGGGTGGCTCACCCAGTGTCCAGTTGTTAGGGTGTTAACTGTAGGCATAGTGGCTGTTCCATATAGTGTGCGCCTACTACTTTTATATGTATATATATATATTTATGTGTGTGTGTGTGTGTGTATCTGTATCTGCATAAATGTGTCTGTATATATGTATCCTGGGGATCTTGTTAGCTTCCACATTTTACATTTCGTATGGAAGCCAGACTGTACTGCATGATATGTTACCAATTCCAGCCTGACATCATACAGGTGGGATGTAGCACTGTTAACATCTAGTGCCCATGTCATGTCAGGAACTGGTTATGGGGTCTGCAACACATGGTAGTGTATTGCAGGGTGGATGTGTTTGGCAGTGGGGGGTGGGTATACTTATTCGTACAAAACGCATATCGTTTGGGGCCTCTCAACCCCATTAATGGTGCATGTGGACATATATGATTTAGTTAATCTCCCATTGATATCTACACATGTATGTCCATATATACCTATATGGATATATATATCTGCTTACATATTTAGAACTATGTCCTTATATACCTACATAGATATATATATGCTTACATATATAAACTTGCTGTGTGTATGTAGATATATAGCTGTAGACTTATATATGTGTTGATGTAGGCATTCACATCAATATATGTTCATATATATTTATATATATGTATATATTTATATGTATATCTGGCATGGATTAGTGGTAAATCACATTGTCTATGGTGTGCAGGGTCCTGGGTTCGTGCCTTGCAGAGGCTGTTTATTTTGGTGCTGGGCAGAACACGGGCCATTGGATACAGAGTGATAAGGCACTTTAAAGCAGTTGTAAGCAGGTTTGCGTGGATTTGCGTGGAGGTAAGCACTGCTAACTTCTGGTTACAGTCTCTTATACTCGGTTAGCTTCTAAATTGCTTAACCAGTGTAGGCATTGCTTACCCCATGCAAACAGGCTTAGACCCACTTACTGCTGCTTAAAAGTGCTTACTCCTGCTTACCTCATGCTAATTTCTTTAAAAGAAAAGAAAAAAGGGTTGATAGGAAAGTGGTGAAAAAGTGGCACAAATAGGGAAAGACAGTAGGGAAAAATAGCTAGGGGTGTGCAGGAATTGTGTAGGGAAGGTCCATAGCTGCCTATTTCTTCTACAGCAACAGCTATGCATATACACTGACTTTGGAGGTGGATTTGGACACTCAAACCCCTGGGAGAGTGGTGAGAATAACAATAATAAGTTGTGATGCCAATTAGACCAGATTACATGTGTCCAGTGGACACATGTGTGAAATGGACAGCTATGTATGGGGAAAGATTATTTTGTGGGAACAGATTGCACTTTTTTTTTTTTCAGGTGAGAGTGGGATGTTGGGGAGGGGTAGTAGGTATATTTGGGGAGGTAGGGTGGGTAGGCTAACAGACAAGACACATAAGATGCATACAAGGGGAGTATATGACACATGTGCAGGGTAAACACCATGATGGGGTGGGGTGTTGGGATATCGGAAGCCCACAAGCCACCTAGTGGTAACAGTGGGACTGAGGTCTCCACCCATGGGCAGTCTCCACTGCACCTTCACAGCCCCAAAGGTGGCTGTGCTGGGGACTGAGCCGCAGAGCCAGGCTGACTCTCTAATTGTGACATGCAGCCCTCGAGCTGGTGTAGAAGATCACCAAACTGCTCATTGATCGCTTTATGCACCACGACCCGACCTGGTGACAGGTGACAGGTGCCTGTCCACACCCATTTCCATGGGGGGCAGCCCCATCCCCTGAGGCAGTTCCACCTGAAGGTGGTGCAGGACCAATGGACAGGGAGGTCTGAGGTTGGGCCTCAGACATGCTGGTGCCCGGTGCCACGTCCAGCTGAGGTGAGACAGGTGGGTCCGCTGGGAATGGCCTTCCCAAGCATGCTATAGTGTTTAGATTTCATCATATATGGGTTAGTAATAGTCAACACATTCCAGGGTTAGGTATAACATGCATCGATATTCCCATTAACCCAGACACCAGATATGGAACAGTTGCATAGCAAACAAAACACGTGCATATATGGGACCACAATGGTAATAAGAACAGCATGCAGGTACGTTGATGGCCCCATGCCAGCAATGTTGGAATAATTCAATATGGCACATGTATGGGAACCATTAAAATATTTATCAAACAATTGGACATTATCAGAGTCATTACATACCAGTTGGGGTGGGTATGTTGATTATTGTTGGAGATAAGGTGGGGAGAGAAAGATGTCAATTAACAAGTAGTATATTCCTGTAGTCCACATTACTTTCCTAGTCAGTGCTGTTATCTGTACCTTACAAGTCTGACTACACTACCCTATAGCCTTATTTTGGACAGTGATATGGCTGTCGTCATCATTACACATGAACCTGTTTTACCTGCTTCACCTCTTACCCGGTATACCCATGGAGAGAATGTTTGTTAACAGTGACTAATTGTTTGTACACATATGCCCAGATTCCGGGTTGATCTTTTGCACTATGCTATCCAACTCTTTCTGCACAGACTCTGGCCATGTGTTGACTACATGCTGGTGTGCCTGGACATATCTAGAATATTGCCCTCTTCCACCTTTAGTGACCTGACACACACACACATATACATGCTTTCCTACACAGTTATATTATGTAGCACAGTGTGGGTGACAGTGAACAGTGATACTTTATTATTCAGAGAAACTGCAACACTCACAATCCCCTACAATACCAGGGTGGACAGTACCAGTACAAGTTATATTGGTCTGTATTTCTCAGCACAGTGTTCTTATCCAACGTACCTGTGGGAGCAATGTTTGTTAGCACTACCTAACTGTTGCCACACAAAGTTCCAGATTACACATTAGTATTATGCACATACATCTCACTCTTTTACTGTACACACTCTGGTCACAGCTTGACAACATGGGAGTGTAGATATGACATACTTGGAATACTGCTCTCCTAAAAGTTTCGGGGGTTGCTACAGTGACAGGTGTGTTCTCATGATGGTTGACAATCACTTGTATTCCCTATTTGCTGGCTACACATTTGGGATCATCCCACAGACTTACCAGGGGGACAGGGGGACAGGCAGCAGATATGGGCACATATACTGGACATTCTGGCATCATGTGTACAGTTGTGGGGTATGAATCTGTATGCAGTCTAATTCCACTCCCAGGATTCAGATCATGGCTGTGTCTGCTACAACTTAAACACTGCCCATCACAGTTGTGTCTGCTATACTGATATTGCTGTATATCTCCAATCTGCTTTCTGTCTTATTATTCCCCTGTGCTTATGCATTCTGACCTTGTAAAACAACGCTCTTATACAGAATTCCTAGACAGTTATATGTTGTAGGACAGTGTGGGTGACAGGGACGTGTAATACCTCATTATTCAGAGCAACTGCATATCATGCTTGTATTTCTGGGCACAGTGTTATTATCTGACAGACCTGTGGGAGGAATGTTTATTAGCACTACTTGAATGTTCCCACACATAGTACCAGATTCCACATTACTATTATGCACATACATCTCACTCTGTTACTGTACACACTCTGACCACAGCTTAACAAGCTGAGGTGTAAATGGGACATACGTGGCTTCTTAGTCACATAAGGTATTGGGGAGTTGCTAGTGTGCCAGGTTTGTTGTCAAAGATGTGTGTCAAATCAGTTGTGTTTCCTGTTTGCTGCCTATATGTCTGGGATCATCCCACTGATTTCCCAGGGGGACAGTTTGATAGGCAATAGATATGGGCCACTTTCATAAACATTCTGGACATATCTGTACAGTTGTGGGGTATGATTCTGTATGCAGACTACTACTACTGGCAGGATTCGAACCGTGGCTGTGTGTGGTAAAAAAACAACAGTTCACATCTCAGTTGCATGTGCTATTTAGTTTTTGTTGTCTGCATTTTCCCTGTTTACTGTCTATGTATCTCTCAGTTGTACTAAATGGCCTGTGGGGATTACACCTATCATATACAGGCATTCCTACACATTCATTTTATGGTGCATGGTGTGGGTAACAGTGCTTGATATGACAGTGCTATTACATGATTGCAAATCTACATTACCATATGATGCCAGAATATACTCATGCAGTCCAACAATTAGACCTGTTTTGTCAGGTAATTACACTTTTATTGACATACAAACAATATGAGACTCTTCCTGCCATATTCTCTAGTGTATGCAGTACTTAACCTTGAACAATACAGGTTTTATACTAGCAATTCATTTATTACTACTTTTATTTTTATTTCCTATGACAGTAAAAGCATGAGTATTACTGACCTGCCTCGCATCGCAACCATGCCAGGTGGCTGATGTGGGCCTCCTGGTTCGCGGCCAGCTCCGTTGCATCTGTGGGGGACATAAGAGGAATATTTAGCCACACTTCTCCATGATATACCTGAGCTGTCAATTATTACACGCATACTGGAGTGATACTTACACATGTCTGCAACATCCCCTGACACTCCAGCCTCTTGGAGCCACTCCTCCAAGACGTCCCCCTTCCGCCGCTTCAGGTCGGAATAGTGGTGCCTGACCTGCTCACCAGTTCGGGGTATGCCAGTGGCACTGGTGAGGTCGCGGTTGAGATGGTCCCAGGCCTGCACCTTATATTGGGAGCCCTTGTACTGGCCCTGCAGCAGTCTCTGTGCGTGGTCTTTAACTAGGAGTCCTGCCATGACCTTGGACTCCTGAATGCACCAGCACTGCACGCAGAAGCACATTCCTTCTCCCTTTATTGCCATAGTGACTGCAAGGGGAAGCTACAACCAGTTATGAGATGTATTCCCATCTCTTAGGTTTAAGTAGGGCTGATTTCCTGCACTTTTCCGTGATTGGCCAGTTTTGAAAAAGCTAAGCTATGGGCAAACCTGCTTACCTAAGGTTGGCATTGTTTAAAGGGGTATACCACTAGGCACAATGAGTTAGATGGTCTACACATTGCTCACACCTCCTAAGCTGGCCTGTGCAATGCTTAGCGTTGCTTAAATTAGACTTTCATTATAATGCCTTTTTGGCATTGTGTTATTATTCATTACACCTTATATGTATGCCTGGTATCCATGATTAATGTGTACATACACTCTGTGGGGTCCTTGTGTTTTATTGGGGACTTCAACACTCTATTACAATTACACCTCACTTCTGGGCTTACTGCTGTACTCCAGTTCACATATTTATGTTATATAGTGGGTTATGGTATATATGACTGTATACTGATTCCTTTCACAAGTTCAGTTTGGTTATACTATGATGAGGACTTCTTTGCTACAATCTCATTCTTCTGTACTTCTGTGATGGCTTGGTGGATGACTACTGGATCTATGGTGTATAGTGTCCTGGGTTTGAGACCTGCATGGTTATTTATTTTGTTGATGGGCAGAACAAGGACCATTGGATACTGAGTGATTAAGGCACTTTTGAGCAGTTGTAAGCAGGTTTGCATGACGGTAAGCACTGCTAACCTGCTGTTACATCTGCTTACAGAGAGTTAGTTTCAGAATTGCTTGGCCAGTGTAGGCATTGCTTGCTGCCGCACAAATGGGGTTACACTCACTTACTAGTGCTTATATATGCTTACTACTGCTTATTGGTGCTTAGACCTGCTTACTAGTGCCTTATTCATTATGACACTGACACCTCACATGTGCATTTACTGCTGTACTCCAGTTCATAAATATATGTTATTTAGTGGGTTATGCAACAGAAATATTGGTCATAACGTGCTTTGCCATGTAAAATTGAATTTGCTGCAGTGGGACATTGAACCGAGAATGCCTGCTCGTAAAGTGAATGCTCTGTCCACTACACTATTGCTATGCTGCTTCATTTGCATATATCTTCTTTGTTATCCTCTTCAGCCTTTTAAGCTGCTTTAACTGTAGCTAAGCAATGGGCACACCCACGCACCTATGATTAGCTGTAATCAGATTGTTAAAAAAAAAAATAAAAGGTTTCTTCATTTTATTTCTATATTCCGTTGCTGTTATACACAAGGGGGACTGTTGGTGGGGATATGCAGTCACCTGTGAGTGGTCTCACTCATTGCATTCCCCTTTTTGCTGTTCTACATTGCTGGGGCATGTTTATTCTGAGAGCTCTGCTCTCAGACACACCCCCTGCAATCTCAGCGTAAGTCTAGGATCTTGGACAGCACGAATCATTAATATGCATGGCGCGCTGCCGTCCTGGTCCTTAATGGTCGCTTCCGTGCAGGACTAAGCTAGTCCTGCATGGAAGATTAGTAAATCTGGGGGCTGTTCTTTTTGGCCCACATTTGCCAGCCCATTACTTACTCTACTATTGGACAAATTTACCCCCAGTCTGTATGCAACAACTTTACACAAAGATTTTTTGACTGTGTCATAATCATACCCTCCATTAATAAACATCTGAAAAGTATGTTTACTTTCTTTCACAAAATCATCCCATTCACTACAAATTCTATGCATACGAAGAAATCCTCCATATGGTAAGGATTCCACTAGATGTTGGGGGTGAAAACTAGCCCCCCATGTAAAAAATGGGTATTATCCACAAATTTCCTATGGACAGACATTTTAATACCATCACAATTCACCCCTTTTAGCACTAAATCCAAAAAACAAACATTAGTGCCGCATTGTATGCCATCAAATTTTAAACTTTAAATATTCTGTTCCAAGTCAAGAAAGTCCCCAACCTTATTTCTTCCCCCTTCACATATAAAAATTAAATCATCAATGTACCTATAATATGCAACAACATGAAATTTAGCAAATTGATGCTTATACAAATATTCCAACTCAAAAAGTCCCATGAACAAATTGACATACATGGGTGCAAAAGATGCCCCCATGGCCGTTCCTTGTAACTGATGTTATAAGGACCCATCAAACACAAAATAGTTATTTAACTGACAAAAATGCATAAGCTCCACAATATAACTCGATAAGGGTGAGTCTCCTAAAAAATAATTCAGAGCTTTAGTACCATCCTGATGTTTGATACTGGTGTAAAGACTTTTAACATTCATAACCAAACAATACATGTCTTTATTCCAATTTATATTTTGTATTTTGTTCAAAAAATCAAATGAATCCCTAATATAGGATCGTAACTTCATAACGTATGATTTTAAATATTCATGTATAAGCAAACCTATGTTGTTTAAAAAGTAATTGTGTGCTCCTACAATCGGGTGTCCTGGGGAACTATCCATGCTTTTGTGCAATTTCGGCAAACAATAAAAAGCAGGTATTTTACACCCCTCTACACTAAATTTTTTACAACATCTCCTTTAGTTAAATAACCTAACCTTATACCCTTTTGTAACAACATCTTATACTGCAATATAGCATCATTGTAAGCAGCAATATCACATTTTCTGTAAACATCATTGTTCCTAAGATGTTCATAACACATAGTTGAATATTGTGTATAATGTAAAATGACTATTTTATTCCCTTTGTCTGAGGGTTTAATTATATATAATGTCCTTTCTTTGACTTAAACCAATCAGAGACTTCCATTCAGACTTGGTTAAATTATATGAAACATCCTTATATTTGTCAAACTCAGAAAACAATTGCATAATTTGAAAATTCAACATCGCAGAAAATTGCTTAATTGTCTCATTAATATAAGGAGGAATAAAAGAAATACTACTAGGAATGGTTTGTGTATTCAATAAACGGTAAGCATTTACATCCTCCATGTCTGATACATAAGAAATAATAATTCCCATTTTGTGAAACACAAGAAGTAAAGCTTTCATTTTCAGAATTATCATCTTCCAAAAAATTCATATTCTCCACAGCCAAAAAATTTGCAGACTATCCTTTTTATTAAAGAAATACTTCAAATGTAATTTTCTAACTAAGCAAAAAATGTCCTGCTTTAAAATGTGCAAATGAGGAATAACTGTAGGCACAAATTTTAAACCTAATTTCAAAACATTACATTCACTGTCATTCAAATTACATCCAGATAAATTTACAATAAAACATTCAGAAACAGAGGGTATACAGTCCACACTTACTGAGGGGCTCTTAGTTCCATCTACCTTATTTAAAATGAGATCTAGAATTTCCCTCATTGTAAGTTTTCTGTCCTTGAAAGTTTCCATTCCTCTTATTACTATTCTGTTTTCTTGGCTGCTCATCTCCTTGCCTCTGAAAATGTTGCATAGTCTCCAGGCATTGAGCATTTGGAAGAGCTGGATACGTAGACTCATCACTGTCTCCCCCACTAGTAAATCCATCTGAGGAAACAAATGAAACTGTGTATTTGCGCTTATAACCTCTGTTCTGATATGAACGGAAGTTGCTCTTATCTCATCTTGCATTGGTTTTCCACAAGAAAGACCATTTGAACTCATAATCACGAGAGTCCCTTTTAATTTTATTTTTCCTCCTTTCGATCAAAAGGGACTCCAGTTCCTTTAATTTAGTGCTTAAAATACTTAAAACCAGATCTGTTTGAGGGGGAAAAAGCAAAGGGAGATAGATCTTAGAAGGTACACTTAATTTCTTCTTTAAGTTTTATTTGTTTAAGCGTATCCCTCTCTATTAATATGGAGACCCACTCACTTGCACAGCAATATGCTGCTGCCACCCAGCGGTCACAGAAAGCTTTTTCTGTATCATCCTTCAAGTCAAAGGGTAGTAGCATTTTTAAATGCCTGTAAACCTCTGGGTGTAATTTTCAATTCCAGATAACACTGCAAACCTAGAATGTTTAAATGCACCTTTGATTCAGCAACCATTAATTTCTCCAAACTGTCGCACAAATCCTGGCTCTCTTTAGACATACTGTGAGAAACACTTTTACCAACAGCAGAAAACAGGTTGCCAAACCTGAAATGTCTATCCCCCCATCAATTTTTCCATAAATCTTGAATAACCTTCACTTACATTATTAGCAGAATGTTCATTAGTGAAGGAATTAGAGGAAGCTTCTTGAGCGACATAATTATCCATAGTTCTCTGATTTCTGTGAGATGTAATAGGCATCACCGCTGATTCTTCCCTGAAGATTCTAGGGATTTTACAAGATGGAACTGTGGCCATAATCCACCCAGAAAATACAGGAAACAACTCTGCAAAGAACAGCAGCAAAAAATACACAACCGACCACGATGAAGATGAAAAAATCTGATTTAATAAAACAGCACCTTGAACAGCCTTCCAGGAGTAATACACACTACAAAATTTTCACAGTTTATATAATCCATTCAATAAATAAAACATCAATTATTAAATTACACAATAATTGTTTCCAATTAATCTCCAAATTTAAACCCACAGGTACCATTGTATTAAATTTTAAAATATAGACAAATTCTTTATAAAGAAGTTTATCCTTAATATTGTACATTTCCCCAATTTGTATAAAAATTTGTTCTAAAATACAACCCTGCAGTAAAGAATAATCACTATTATGTTTTGTTTTAAAGTGCATAGTGATATTACTTTCAACTTTATTCTTTTTTATATCCCTAATATTTTCTTGCATTCTTGCCTTAAATTTTATCTTACTTTCTCGTATGTAAAACAAATTATAGGGACATTTTAAGGCATATATAATACCTTCATTGTTACAAAAAAAATTACTACTAGGTGAAAAATGAATCCCATTTATTTTATTAAAACTTGTAAACATATGAGAACATATAGTACAACCCCCACAAGGATGTGTGCCCTTCAAAGTAGGAATCACATATAACTCATCACTAGGCAAAATAAAATAACTAGAGGTTAAAAATTCTTTAAGATTATTTTTTTTTAGTTTATTTTTTTCTTTTGTGAGAAAATGCATGGGTACGTTTCTTTATCCCATTTAGGTACTGAAGTCAAAATCTGTTGATGCATTGACTCTTTCTCGGCTCTTTAACTGCTGATCATATAACTTGACATTTCTGTCATACTTAAGTAATATATTCCACAATACTGTGTAGTTTGCTAATCAATATGTCATTTTTTGGGGTGAAGACGTGGCACAATATTAGGATATTAATGAATGAGCAGTATAGCCTTAAAAGGTTAATATTGTAGGTGTTCACGTCAAAAGTAATATGAACTAGGCAGGGAGGGAAGAGGTTTACACACACACACACACACACACACACACACACACACACACACACACACACACACACACACACACACACACACACACACACACACACACACACACACACACACGCACAAATTCCCACACTTAGTCATAATATATTTTCCTGGCTTTTTCTCCCACAGAGGTCAGCTGACTACACAGACTGATAATGTAGTAGGAAGAGGGGCAGGAAATTCATTAGAGGGCTTCAGAACACAAATAGCAGAAGACAGGATAGAGCAGGGAAAATTACAGGAAGGACAGATAGGAAAGAAGGTAAAAGTAAGCTTACAACTTGCTGACTCTTTCTTTTCCTACAGGAAGCTTGGCACAGACTGTTGTTCACTTCACTAAGCTTACAACTTGCTGACTCTTTATTTTCCTACAACAAGCTTGGCACAGACTGTTGTTCACTTAGCTCTTTAACTGGATTATAGTAGAATGCTAGATTACCTTGGTATTGGTGAAGTATAGTATGCTTTAAGGGAGGTAATCCCCAGAACATTAGTATTTATTGTGAATGCCATTAATGTGGGAAAACTAGGGTAAGTTAACTTGCTATAAGTATGTATGTATTTCCAAAAAAAAATAGAATTTTTTTTCTCCTCATAACTGACCACCATCTGCTACCTGCTCTTCTCATCATCCACCAGTTCTATTGGATTAACCTTGCCTCTTCCAGGCTGAACCTTATCTATGTCTGGGGCTAATAAGGAGATTGAGGATGCTCTGCAGCATCATACTGTTGCCAGCGAGTGGACCCGAACTCCTTTCATCCCATGGCAGCCTTGCTAACTCTGCATTTGCTGCTTTCAGGGTTACATACATGCATGCACAAACTCTAGACTAAGCAGCACACCACTAATGCAGCACAAAGCTTGCCAATTTTGCAGCACGTCTTTTATTGCAGTGAGCCTAGCAGCCTCTATCCCCTAGGTTTGGTGAACCAACATCAGCCTCTCACTCCTATGCTCCCTGTGTTGCCCCTCCACTGACCATGCCACTAACTGAACACAGGTCATATGGAATGCAAAATGGACTTCATTATTCTTTATCACAAAACTGTTAAAAGAAATGTTAGCCTGGACCGGTGTGCCTATGTGGTCTTGTTTCTGTAGGCCTCAGAGTCTATAGGGATGATTTGATCTAACCAGAGTGATGTTCTATTAAAATATATAAATCAATATATTAATGATTCTCAGAGTTTAATACTTTTTTTTCCTAACAAGTATTGGTAAGCAGGATACTGTAAATAGTTTATTTAACTGAGTGGCTTTTGGAGATATTTTGTAAAACTATAAGTTAATTATGAATAAAGTTAGCTGGTTGTGCTATTAATAAAAGTCTGTATTAAAGTGACAGGGTTTGCCCACTTTTTTTACATTATTGCAGGAAGCAGTATTTTCAGTTACACAAACACATATACATATTCATATACATATATGCATACATCTCCACAGATATGCACACACAGATATATATACATATATCTATATATCTATATATATATATATATATATATATATATATGTATAAATACATATATATATATATATATATATATATATATATATGTATATATATATATATATATATATATATATATATATATAGATCTAGGACTTTTGATCTAAAGATCAAAAGTCCGACTCCATTATCACCGAACATACTTTACCGAAAGCACTTTCAACGTAAAAGCGCTTACGGAAAAGTATGTTTAAAAATAAACAACAACATTAAACCTACTTCTATCCAGGGGGCAAGCCCCCCTGCACCCCCCACCCCCCTACTTTAATATTCTCACTCCAAGGTCAAACTACAGTGGGGAAAAGGGAATTTTCCCTTATCCACACTGTAGTTGACTGGCACAACAAGCATAATTATCCAAAAGTGCTCCTTTTGGTGAACAGCACTTTCAGTTAAATATGCTCTGTGATTTCTGCTTCGGTGGAAAGTGCATTCGGGGATCTGTATGAATCCCATATATACATAGATATATATATATATATATATATATGTATAGGGCTACCTGATAACACCGACATGCCAAAACACAGACAACGAAATAACCAACACGAAAAAAACAAAAGTTTTAAAACACAAAACTTCACATGCCCGACAAACCACAATCCCAACAATCAACAAAAGAAAAACCTTTCCCGAAAAACACACACACAAGCACACCAAAAACCTTACAAACCTACACTAAACCTTACATACACAACTATCTATGCACTAACCTTAACCCAAACCCTAACCCTAAGGTCCATCACTAACGCACACTTACCTTACCCGCACCCTAACCCTAACTCACTTAGTCCACCCCTAACCCTTAAGTCTGTCACTATTGCACACTTACCTTACCCGCACCCTATCCCTAACTCACTTAATCCACCCCTAACCCTCAAGTCAGGCACTATCGCACACTTACCTTAGCTGCACCCTAACCCTAACTCACTTAACCCGCCCCTAAACCTAAAGTCCGTCACTATCACCTGACCTCACCCTACCCTAACATCCGTCACTGTCACACACTTACTTTACCCACACCCTGACCCTAACGTCCGTCCCTATCACACACATACCTTAACATGTCGGTGTTCTCAGCGTCGGGATTCTACACTTTCGGTCTTCTCCATTATCGATCTTCCAGTGTCGGTGTTCTCATTGTCGGCATTGTGGACTTTCGGTGTTTTCAGGTAGACCCATATATATATATATATATATATATATATATATATATATATATATATATATATATATTATATATAAATATATATATATATATATATATATATATATGAATATATTTATATATGTAGATATGTATATATGGGTTCCCTCTGATAAGTGCTAGGTTGGTTCTTTGTATCGAATGCATGGATAGTCAAACAGTCAAAATGTTGAGATTATGTTTCGTCTAGACAGGTGAGTGGGGTTTGGAGGGGGGCAATATTGTTTGTGCATGTGTCTCAAGAGTTAGGGTTAGGGTGGGGAATAGTTGAGGGGTAGATGTTGTGTGCACGTTTGTGTATTTTAGGCTTAGGGCAGGGTTAGTTAAGAGAATAGATCAGCCCTGAGATTCCTTTACAATTGTGTAGGCACTGATCTAAACATACATGATTTAAGTGTGTTAGCATGAAGAACACAAGCGCTAAGTGAATATGCATGCTGTTTATCGAGCCCACATGTTTGCAAGTACCTTTTTCATGGCCAGCATTAGTGTTTATGGCCATGGAAAGGTGCTTGAAAGCATGAGCACAGAATCTAAATAAAACTGCTTGCATATTGGCAAAACTCAGATATGAGTATGTGCTGTAGCCCAGAAATATTAAGGACAAGTACAATAAAAGAATACTGAATGATGGGAAGTGAAATGGAGGAACTGTACACAAATAATAACTGTTTTATACTGCATAATTAATTACTGCAGAAGGGGAAATGTGCAAAGTGTACTCATATACCAAAGGCGAATGCACTAAAGTGTCAAAAAACATTTCTGACACTAATCCTGCTATATTGATGTTATGATAGTTAATATCACTGACAATATTGCAGTTATGCACATACATAAAAACAGACATGCTAGCAAAGAATGTGATAGGGATATAAATCTGCAGTGTAACAAAGGAGAGTGAAATACATGTTAATTAAATGTTGACTTAAGGTATCAGTTAGCAAGGACAGAAGATACATTATGGGATGAATGTATATGTGGCAGTTATTGCATATGGGATGTATATAAAGGAAATGTATGTATACAAACTGACACTGATACTGTTTTCTCCACCTCAGCATGTATTCACAAGAACAAATGGACCTTACAGCTGTAATGTCAGGTCCATAAGAAATGGACATGTTTTGCAAAGAAATTACAAACGCCCAAAGAAAAGGGGTTTATCACCTATGAACATGTCAAAAAGAATCATGTGTTGCATAGCCATGTAAATGCTAAATGGTAATCTAATAACATACAACTTATATATGTGATAAATGACAACACAGATTGGTTGACATGTCATGAGTTCAAGGTTTCCATTGCTGATTTGCAAACATCTCAGACATTGTTATACTGGTCATACTCACACGGAACTACAGGGAACAATAACATAACAGCAATTCAACAGCAGTAACATTCAAGAAGGTGTTGTAACAGAAGACTAATCACAGTTTCTGATGGTCTGACCACATGCTGTACAGCAGGAAATGTTTATAGAAGCCCTCATCTGCAATTAAATTGTATAATTTGAAGAAAATATTTGCAGTAATAAAGAAATGTCCTGATGAAGACAAGCAATACAGAGCATATTTATCTTGGGTATAGGTAATGCCTCTGAGCAATGAATGACAAAACATACATTCACATCATGCCTTTTTCAAACACATACCAGGACAGGTGTCAGAGAGATGGATAATAATCATGAGTGCCATAGAAATATACATATCAGTCATGTCATGAAGAACACCCCTGAAGGGCTTACAACACTTTTTTATGACCAGATGTATGGCTGCCTTACAGTGTAGGATAAGGCCTGAAAAAGGTGACCCTATGACTGTGACATAAGTGGAGGATGTCATCAGATTTATTTATGTTTGGCAGGTTGATTGGTTTTCAATTCAGCTTTTGATCAACAGAGCTATCCCATGTAACCTAATCTGGTCAACTGGACATCCACTGCTGTCTGACACATTTTTTTTCTAACAGATGTTACCAAATTCAAACCCCTGTTTATTATACTAGGCTTTCTATAGATCTCTTTGTGGACTGCATGTGCCCCATTAGATAACAATGGAAGCTGTCACAAATAACCACATTTAATGTGTACATTAAGAAAGGAGTTACAAATATAATATGATCAATTAGATTTAGTCAGAATGCTGGAAAGGTACTACACATGTTACTGTCTACACAACAGTGATCAGTATAAGACCAATGCTTTTTTGACAAGGAAGCAGTTTCCATCATGTATTACATACAGTGTCCCAGAACTGAACCATAGTCTATCTTTGTAGGTATACTATACTAGCCAGTACTCAATGCACATGCTACAGTAGCAGTAAAGGCATGTCATGCCCCAAATAACAATTTCACTGCCATGCAATCACAACCTGTGAGGACATTTCATTATCCAACATAAAAATGGACAAGAAAACTAGATAAAGTGGTGTTTATGTAATGTGATTACATTCAAATAATGTTGATCTTTCAGGAATTGAACAGCAAGTTGTGTGACTCGACTCACTAATGACATGTGGATGAACAACTGCCACAGTTGAAATCTTAACATGACTGTGACACTCCACCTGTGCTAACTTACTGACTATGTTGTAAACAATATCTGTCAAATAAAAGGGATAGTGGAGGCCTCTCTCACTGTAAATGGGGACATTAGTGCTGTGGTGAGTACCATTCATGCATTACATTACAAGGCCAAACAATGCTGACAGGCATTGAATGTGGATGTTGAACACTTGATTCAACAGAAAATACATGATATTTTACAGTATGAATGCTCCATGGTAGATGTGTCCCTACAATTTTGTGATATGTTGGTATGTGAAGGCATTGCATCATGTTATTGGTGCAAAGGATATGAGTGACTGTGATTGCTGTACTAACTCAACAACATACAGAATGTCATTTCAGGTCCTTCTGTCAGGGGATAACACTTTCTATACATGTTTTGTAAGGAAAATGTAATCATATGCCCTCTTTATTCTGAATAAAACCATTGTTATATGATAAATTATCATATATTTTGAAAGAGGAATCAACTTCTGTAGTTGTAAACAGCAGATGTGTTTGATAATGTTAACGACATGTGCAGTAAAAATAAGACTGAATTAAAGTATTCTGAACAGTAATGGCTGGATTTGAACTAACTACCCAAGATCACAAACTAAACATTAGTGCCTGAACTGCAAGCACCAGCTGACATGTTGAGGTACACTGAATATTTCAATGGATGTTATCACCGTTGTTTATTAGCTGGATGTTTATGGTAAAAAGTAGTAAAATTGGACAATAACACAGGACAGCTACACAATAAATAAATACATATATATATATATATATATATATATATTTATACATATATATATATATGTATATATATATATATATATAGATATGTGTTCATAGGTTCATAGGTTCATACTAGGCTATCTGCCCTAGGGCATTTATAAGCCTAGCCAGAGTGTGTTTGGCTTTCGCCACCCATTTTAAATTAATTTTGCTATGCCCTTTTTCGAGGTTAGTATACTGTGCCTCTGTCTAACAGTGACACAGAAGTGATACCCGGGGTAAACCTATGATCTCCCATCCACTCATCAAGATTCCTCTTGAAGAGAGTCAATGAGGGACTCTGCCTAACCTGGACTGGGATTTTATTCCAAAGTGAAGGGAGCCTCTGTGTTATGAATCTGTCCCTCCAGCATGTCCTATTTATTTCAGTGCTGAGGTTCAAGTCTCTCGAGCGCGTAGCTCGATGGGATTTGGATTTTCTGAGGTGCAGCATGTCCATTAATTCTGGTTGGACATGGGTTTATACATCAGGCACAGATCGCCTCTGAGCAGGCGGTATGCCACTGAGTAGAGCTGGAGTTTCTTTAACCAGGCAGCATATGGCATCTGTTTGAGCCCTTTGATCCACTTGGTGAGGTACTTTTGGGGTCTTTCCAGTTGCTGCAGGTATCTGGTAAGGTACATCCCAAAAGGGGCATCATACTCAATTATGGGCCTGATGAGGGATGAGTAAAGAAGCACGATGACCTCCTCTGATCTAGATGTGAATCCCTTCATGATTAGGTGGGCTATATAAAATGTTTTTCTAACCACTTTGGCCACGTGGTTGTCAAATGAGAGATTGCTATCAACTTGGGTCCCCAGGTCCCTAATTACTTCTTCTGTACTTAATGGATTACCACCAATGTGGTAATTTGTGGGCACTTTGTTTTTGCCAAAGGGGATGACTATACACTTTTTGGCGTTTAGCTTGAGGCCATGGCTCTGGCACCAGTTGTCTGTTTCTATGAGGCCCTTTTGAAGGAAGCTTGTGTCAGCTGGAGAGTCAATTATGGCACCCAGTTTGCAGTCATCTGCGAACTTGGTCAGCCACAGTCCTTCCGTGTTGGCCTGTACCTCCGAGAAATATATACCGAACAAGAGAGGTCCCAGGACTGAGCCTTGTGGGACGCCACTTGTAACTGGTTTGGAGTCTGACATGGCTCCAGCAATTCTAACCATGTGAGTTCTGTAACCAAAAAATGATATGGAACAAGTGCTGAACAGTACTAAAACATGAATCCAAAAGCACTTGAAGGAAATAAGGCTGCAGGCTGTAGTTCAATAATTTTAATGAGGTAAAAACAAAAACAGTAGCAGCACTCAACACTCACTGCGTTTTTTTTCTGCCATAACTCAGCACATGAATACATATAAATTAATAAAACACATATTTTCATCCTTAAAAACATATAAACTTTAAAACTGTATTAAATACAGGAATATATATTAATAATGCTTTGGCGCCATCTAGTGGAAGAAACCATCATTTTTATACAAAAAAATTTTGTATAAAACATGTGAGTTCTGTCCTTTAGCCAGTTTGCAACCCATCTAGTGACATAGGGGTTTATATTTAAGCTGGTGAGCTTATTTATAATGCCCAAGTGGGGTATTGTATCGAAGGCTTTTGCGAGGTCCAGGTAGGCTGTGTGGACCACCTTCCCCTCGTCAATGGCCTTGGTGACTGTTTCAAAGAAATCAACCAGGTTTAAGAGGCAGAATCTGTCCTTAACAAAGCCAAACTAGGTAGGATCCAGTGTATGTAGGTCCCCAATATCTTTATTTATGAGGTCCATGATGATCCTTTCCATAGCTTTGCAGACCAAGCTAGTCAGGGTTATGGGGCGATAGTTTCCAGGATCCGTTGAGGCACCACCTTTGTGGAGAGGGACCACTGTTGCTGTACACCACTCTTTGGGTACATATCCTGTAGTAAGGCTGAGAGTGAACAGTAGTTTTATGTTTGGGTTTAGCTCTTCTTGGAGTTCATGTAGGACGCAGCCCGGGACACCATCTGGTCCCATTGATGCTGTGTTTTTTGCTTTGGAGAGGGCAACTCTTACCTGAGCATCTGAGATGTCAGGGGCAGGACTCTGCTGGGATAGATATTTGCCCTTTTGGTGGGGGGAGTTTGCGCTGAACCTGTCAGCTAGGATGTTGGCAATGTCTGTGGGTTCGGTGTATTTTTTGTCATTTTGGATTAATTCTGAGCATATCTGGGAATTCCCACCCAGGTTCTTAACATAACTAAAGAAAGCCTTGTGATTATCCTTAGTGTCCTGTGCAATTTTTCTCTTGAAGCTGGCCTTAGACGATTTTATGAGTGCCCGTAGTTTTTTGCTAATACTGATCAGAGATGCCTTCCCTTTTTGGGATTTTGCTCTATCATGTAGTAGCTTCCTCCTTCTATTGTTCAGTTTGTTTATGGCTGGGGTCCACCAGACAGGATTTCGGCCTTTGGAGGATTGGGTCTTGGTTTTATTTGGGATTGCATGATCCATGCATTCCTGAAGGTGTTCATAGAATGCGTTTATAAAGGATTCTGTGGTCTGGGCCGTATTTTCCACAGGCCTGGGGGCTTTGAAGGATTCCACCTCAGTTTTGAAGAGTGTGAAATTTGCTTTAGAGAAGTTTTTCACTGTGGTTTTCAGGGCAGGGGGTGGAGTCGGGATGTGAATATCCAGTGAGATTAGTTTATGGTCTGATCTTACCAGTGAGGGATACACTTCTGGTCTGGAGTATAGAGTCCCCATGTTGGTGATGATCAGGTCCAGTATGTTTTCCCCTCTTGTGGGAGTGGTAACAAGTTGTTCCATAGCATTTGAGTTTATAAATTCTAGGAACCTTTGCGCTAGAGTGTTGGAGCTAGAGTAATGCTCCCAGTCTATGTTTCGGTAGTTGAAGTTGCCCAATATAATGGTGTTTGGAGAGACCTTCATATTTTCCAGTGTTCTCAAGAAGGCTGAGTGGGGTACCTGGGTTTGGGAGGGTGGTCTGTAGCAGGCTATAAACTGGAAGGCAGTTTTACCCACTGTTAGTTGCACATGGATGGTCTCTGATGCTTCGTGCTGTGCCACCAACCTGGAGGTGTGAGTATCTTTGACGAATATTGATACTCCCCCTCCTTTTGTTGTTTGGTCCAAGTTTTGGGGCCAAAAACCATGGTATGAGGTATAACCTGGTAGTGCTGGGGTGCTCTTGGGAGCCTTGAACCAGGTTTCTGTTACTGCACAGTTATCTATGTTCTCCATGCTAAGGAGAGTTTCAAGTGCATGCATCTTGAGGTTTAGACTTCTGGCATTGAGTAGCTTTACTCTTAGTTTCTTATCCCTTGTGATACCTATGGAGGTGGGTTTGTTTTTGAGCCTTGCCTAAAAAAGGCACTATGGGGGTAGCAAGAGCCTTTGCCAATATCCGAAAGCCCAGGGGTGACAGGTGCAAGCCATCCCTAGCGAAGCATCGTGGCTTGTCGAGCATGCCATCCCAGGCTGACAGGCATCGGTTCCCCTTTGAATGACACCAATACTTAAGCCAATTGTTGAAATTGATCATCTTGTCTTCATATTGTGGCATCATTCTTGGTGAGGGTAAGATGCTACTCAAGGTAAGGGTCATACCAGCCTGAGCTATATGCTCAGAGAGCTCCTCTATGTCTCTTTTCATGTAGTCAAGGGAAGTACGTCTTAGGTCATTCACACCAGCATGGACAATGACTGAGTCATATTTGTACTTGCCTTGGAGTGACCTGAGTGCTTGTGTTATGTGGCGGATCCTAGCACCCGACAGGCAGCTCACAGTGACCTTCTCCTTGTTCAGCCTGGTGAGCGGGACATCAGTGTGCCTGACGATAGAGTCACCTATTACAAGTGTATCAGGTGTGTTGTTTAACCTTAAGGGCTGTGACTGTTTGGCACACTGGCTTTGTGAGCTATGTGTTGCACGTGTTTTGTTTTGGGGTAGCGGTTGCTTGGGTGTCTGCTTTGGAGGTCTCTGCTGCTTAGGCAGATTTTTATTTAGAGCCTCCAAGTATGTTTTTGTGTGTTTATGTATTTGGTTTGCTGTCATGATAGGTCTATGTGAGACTGGAATTGTGGTGAGTGTGGTTTCCTTCTCCTCCTGACTGGTTTCGTCAGTACTGAGTTGAGAGAGCTTAGTCTCCAGTATGGCTATATGGTTGCATCTCTCACATGTGTTGGAATTTGTTGGGAGGAGGAGAGGGTTGTCTGTGTATATGAGGCAGTTGTAACATTGCCTCAAGATTCCCAGATTCACCAGCTGGACGGAGAGGAGATTGACAACTGACCTTTGGACATGCTAGAATAGTATTGGTAATTCTTTTATAATTAAAAAAAAAAGGGCCAATGTGGAACGAGGTACTCAAGGGGAGTTTGTGAGGGTGTAGTGCTTTTAATATTTTAGTGCTGACTTATATAATTGCTTTAGTGAGCAAGTGCCAGGTAACTTAAATGCAATGTGTTACAGGTAACTTAAATGCAAAAATGACAAACAGTAACTTTCTTTCAAGTGAAACAAGGAGCTAAATACAGTAAGCAATGCAGATATCACTAGGGATCCACAGAAGCGCTGAAAAGCACTAAACACACACATATATATAAATATATATATATATATATATATATATATATATATATATATATATATATATATATATGTATACATACAATAAAATAGATAATAGTTATACAGATGTAAGATTTTAAGTATGGAAGCCAAACAAGAATACTGTTAATGACATGGGATAATAGCAAATGTGTGAACAATCCAGTACTGTAGTTTTGTGGTAGAGAGGGGGAAAGATGGACAGCAGCACATTACAGGTTCGGACAGTTAGGTATAGTATATTAGTTGCAAGCACCATAGGAGAAGTCTAGCACTTAAGGGGAGAGAGTGCACTTTTGTCAGGATGACATCATCAGTGTGTTTCAGAGATGATGTTCTAGTAAAAAGTGGGACAAGGGAGCTGTGTGCACATTTGACTGTATTTTCTTCAGGGTATGTGGATACAGCACCAAGTGTTGTGCGCACACACACACACACACACACACACACACACACACACACACACACACACACACACACACACACACACACACACACACTCTCTCTCTTACATGTACACACTCACACATGCATGCACATGCTTCCCATGTTTGGCATCAACCTCCTACCAATCTACTTTTACAATCTAGACAGCACTGTATTTGCCACAAGTGCCACAGGAGAAGTTAAACTGTTAAGGATAAAGAGTGCACTTTTGTCAAGATGCCCTTGTCACTATATTTCAGAGATGATGTTTCAGTAAAAAGGGGATAAGTGAGATGTGTACACATTTAAATACCTTATCTTTAGGGGAAGGGGATACAACACCAAGTGCTGCACACATATTCTTACAAGTTTCCCATGTTTGACAACAAGCTTCCTAGTTATCTAGTTAAACAATCAAAACATTGCTGCATTAGTTACAGTCACCACAGAGGAAGTCTGACTTTTAAGGGAAGAGAGTGCACTTTTGTCAGGGTGATCTGTCAGTGTGTATTGTAGACGATGTTTCAGTAAAAGTGGGATAAGAGAGCTGTGTGAAGAGATAAATGTATTCTTCTCAGGGAAATGGATAAAACACCATGTGTTACACACACTTACACAACGTTTCCCCATGGTTGGCATCAAATCAACTATTAATCTAGATATACAATACTGAAAACTCTAAATTAGTCACAGCACCAGAGGAAAAATCTGACTCTTAATGGTAGAGACTGCACTTTTGTCAGGATGACCTCATAGGTGTGTTTCATAGAGGATGTTTCAGTGAAAAGTGGGATAATGGAGCTATTTAAAGAGTTAAATGTATCCTTCTCAGTTGAACTAGATAAAGCACCAGTTGTTACCCACACTCTTACACACACACACTCACACACACACACACACACACACACACACACACACACACACACACACACACACACACACACACACACGATTCCCATGTTTGGCATCAAATCTACTATCTACCTAATTACACAACATAGAGAGCACTGTAATAGCTGCAAGTACTACTAGAGAAGATTGACTTTAACAATGTGAAACAGGACATTTGAACATTTTTAAAATCCACTGTTTGGAACAGATGGTACTGTGCATCACAGGTTGTACAACAAATGCATATGTTTGTACAGGGCTATGTAACATCACTGTGATTGCCACATGTAATCACATACTTCTCTACTAAAATGAAAATACTATCCTTCATGTGTTATCATAAGGGACACTGACATGTTTATATTATGGGACATCAAAGGCAATTGCTATTGTACACCAGTGGATTATCATTCAAACTTTCCTGTGACTTTGTGTAGGATGAAATAGATAGATTCTATTTCACCAGTATTGAGAATCCCCATATTAAAATGAGAAAACGGATGTGTGTGCTACAAATGAAACTGTTCCTATGGCATGTGACAAGTCAGAAGGTAAGATAACTGGATCGGCATTATGTCACTGTATTACAATAAAGCAAGTAAAGAGTACTATATTTTTAGATGGGAATGAAATTTATGTTTTAATGGATTTTGGAACCAAGATTGCCCTTGTAAATCATACTTATGTACGAATAAACATAGAAATAATTACAAACAAAAGATGGGGGGGTGGTATGATCTCACAGTCACTAAAATAATATGTTCCTCACACATGTAAAAATTCAAAAAGTTATAAAAAACTTACATGTAGCATAGCTGTGGTTCCTGACCTGCCATACAATGTTAGGATAGAAAATTAATTTTCCTGTTTTTTTTTTTTAATTTCTCCAAATCTTTTGGGCTTCTAATACCATGACGGGAATGGAACCCATTAAAGTTCATGAAATTATTGTTTCAATCTTTGATGTCAGACAGAAGTGCTCTTCTTAGTACCTGAAATGTGCCCGGTAATGATCCTTCTGCAATTTCTATGGAGTTACATGTATTGGTAGTATATCTAAATACAATTGTAGATTCTTTTTTATGAGCCCCATTACTCCTACTACTATTGGACCTGTCTGTGCATCTTTATTTGCCATTGGTTTTGTTTTTGCCTGTAAATTCTGATATTTTATGACTTTGTATCTCTGTGTACGCAAGACATGGTAGTCACTGGGTGTGGCAATTTCAATAATCAGTGCTACTTTTGTCTTCTTTTCATAGACCACTATATCTATTTTTCTAGCTTCTGTCTTTTGAACTGTTGGTAATGGATGATCCCATGTGATGTAGACTTCATAATTTTCTATGATGCTTTGTGGCTCATGCTTCCAGTGTTTCTCAGCCACTTAAATACTATAATGTTTGCACAATCCCCAGTGCAACCGTCTTTCTACATTAGTATGCCTTTCAGTATACAGTCCTTCTTACTTTAGCATGTCACAACCAGCAAAAAGGTGTGCAACTGTTAACAATTCTGTTTTACAAAACCTGCATTTGTCTGTTTCTCCCACATGTTCAATGGACTTTATAAACCAACATGTATGTAGCCCACTATCTTGTACCGCCAATATTAACCTTTCATCTCTTGGTTTGAATTTGCCTCTCCTTAACCATTCCTGCGATTGTTCCTGATCAACATGAGGTTCTTCCAGAAGTTTTCTATTCTTGCAACTATATTTATGCATTTTCTACATTTCTTGCCTTCTCATCTCATCCTTCACCTTATATTCTTTCTTCTGTTTTTTGGCACATTCAGTTGCTGCCCTAGTTCTATCTATTTGTGGCTTGATTTCCATTCCTGCTTGACGCTGATATGCTTCTGCTAGACTAAGCAGGGAAGTAATCTTTATTTATTTATTTTTTATTTATTTACATTTGCTTACCGGGAGATTCTGATTGGACGCAGGTCCTTTTTCAGCAGATGCCCGTGGAGAAAAGGTCCACATCATGGACATGATAAATAGAGATACAAAGTTGCAGCAATAGTAAACAACATTGCAGGTTGTTGGCTTTAATACACTAACAAGATATTGATTATCAACAGTATATACAGTACATGTTGCAAGTTAGGATAGTTTCTTGTTGTTTAAAATATTAGTAACAAAGTTGTCAGACAAGATCTTAAAGTATGTACCTGAAAGATGTCAGTTCTCTTTCCGTAAAGGCAAAAATCTTAGTTCTTGTTTTAATCATTACACGCGTGGGACACTGAATTAATCCTCTACATATGTACAATCTACACTATCGGGGGATCCTTTAGTTGGCTGCTATCCATGTGGACACTGCATCCATTGTGACAAGGTTACAAAATGCAAACAATTTTCCAGCCGCAACAGCCCTATAGTTTATGATTTAAATTTATTTGCTAATTGCAGTACTGATTGGTTAATATATCAAGCTACATGGACTTGTGGTTGCTTTTACATTGGCCAGACTTCTCGTCCATTCAGAATCAGAATTTCTGAGCACATCAGTAATATTAAAAACAAAAAGGTAACCAATGCATTGTATAAACACTATCTAACACACTCTACTGCCAGATTTTCTTTTAAGGTTATTGACATCATCAAGGGCAATAAATCCAATAAAATTGGGTGGCACTCTATTTTAAATAATAAAGAAAAAAAGTAGATTGTTAAACTGGGTGGATTGTTTCCACCTGGTTTGAATGAACAATTCTAGTATGGGCCAATAGGCTTCAAGATGAGTGTATTTAACTTATAACAGAAGCTGTATTTGATTTGCACTGAAAAAGGCTGTGATACTTTCCAGCCAAAACCGGTCTGTTTTTTGTTGTTTTATTTGAATAAAGACAAATATGGAACACAGTATGCTGGCTTTACTCTTTTTGGCACTAGAGCCAGTTATGTCTGCTTTAGACCAGGTACTTTCTACAGTAGCAGACTAAGAGGGAAATGTAGCTAGACACCTACAGTAACTTTTCTTTTTAAAGCCCTTGAGTCCTTGTGGCTGGTTTCTTCACTGCAGATGTGGCCAATGGCCAAGTATTCCGCAAGTGGGGGACTGAGAGAGAACCCGTTCACAGGGACAGTGTATTAGATTTATTCCCTTCATGCTTCAAAACCTTCACTACATTTGGGTCTTGCAAGGTCAGCAGATATGTGTGGAGTCCTACAACTACAGATCTACACATATAATCAATTTCAAGGAGGCTCATCTCTCCTTCAAAATGGGGAATATATATATAACCTTGGTATGCACTGATTTTTATAAATCATTTGGTGAGCATGAAGTGTCCTTCTTGTTTTACAGTCTAATCTATCTAATACATTTTGGGGCCAGTCAGTCACTCCAAAACTGTAACTTAGGACAGGAAGAGCAAACTGGTTTATAGCTTGGATTTTGTTCCTAGATGTCAATACTATTTTCAGCATTAAAGTCTTCTAAAGTATTCCTTACTAAGTTTTATTCATATGTACTCATGTTTTATTGCTGATTCTTCATCATTTCCCAAATATTTATACACTCCCTCTTGCTCAAGTACTTTTATATCCCATTCTTGTCCCAAACTGATGTTTTCTTGGTTCTGCAGTTGTCCTGCTTTAAAGGTTGCTTTTGCACATTTATCAAGACCAACTGACATTCTTATATCATTTAAAAAGTTTTGACAATTTGCAGTTGTACTTTCAGTTCCTCATCTGATGAGCTATGCAGTTTTAAATCATCAACAAAGAGAAGAAGAGAAGTCTTTACACTCTGTTGTTTCCAAATTAATAGCCATGGCCCAAGCTGTTAAGTAGACTGCTTAATGGGTTAAGGGCAAGGCAGAATAGCAATAGTGAAGAATCATCTTGGAATATCCCCCTTTAGATTTTTATCCCTGGAATAATAATGTGTCCTTTATCATGGCTTAATTGTAAAGTGGTCTGCCACCGTTTCATGGTCACTCTAATGTAGTCAATCAGTCTAGGGTATGTCTTATACATTTTTAAGCATGCTTTTATTCATGAATGTGGGATACTATCAAATGCTTTTTTACAGACAATCCATGCCATACATGTTTTTACAGTTCTCCACTATGACTTTATTGAACAACAAATGAGCCTTTGTTCCATATGACTTGCTTTTATTGCCAACATTGAGTTTTCTTCTAAATGACTGTAAACTCTGTTGGCATTAATTCCAGTGTACAGTTTATATGTCATCAGAAGGCAAGTTATAATTTTTAAGGTAGCTTGCAGATTCACTCTCAAGTAGGAGCATTGTTTTTCCTCTTGTTAGCCAGTTTGGTGTCTGTTTGGGGTGTGCTTATAAATAGTTCTTACTCATGGCTAATTCTTCATGCAGAGATGTTAATACTTTTAACCAGAAGTTAGGTACTGCATCTGGGCATGGCATTTTCAATTAGAGTCTTTTCTTAACTTAACTTTCAATCTTTCTAGCTGTTACTTCATCCCATTTCATATTGTGTACCTTTAAACTTCTTATTCTTTCTTTTACTTCATCTATCCATCTAGCATCTTTGTTATGTTCAATAGGATTCTCATAGATACTTCTCCAAAATGTATCTATTTCATCTGTTTGTGGTGGGCTTTCAGTTCATTTTACCTTGTTTCCCCAATTCTCTATAAAACATTTTTTGGTCACCAGTAAATTGCGCATTTTTTCCGTCTTTTATATATATATCTGCATATCTTCTATGTTTTTCTGCCTGTACTTAGATTTTTAGTTTATTTGTGATAGTAGAAAAAAAGGTTAGAAGCACACCACGACAATTGAAGCCAACTTAAAAAGCTGATGTATCCTTTATTTGTAGAAAGTAAGTGCTTTCACGCCTCACAGGGTGCTTCTTCAGACTTTAATGAAAATAAAAAGTAAAAAACTCCCTTATATCTCTACTTAACTCTTTCTTAAGCCAGTGAAATCTCTGAATGTTAATTAGCTAATTAATTCTAATTTACAGCATTTAATTTCCTTGTCTTTAGAGAGATCTTTATAAAGACAGTTGTTGACTGATAGAATTGTCTAATAAAACTGGCAGTCTACTGTGAGTTTCTAAAAATAATAATAAAATATTAATAAAATATATTCATACACATGATGTACCTATACGCAAACAGACATACATAAAAAATTCATATAGAAACATAAAAATATAAAAATACATAAACATATAAATATGAAAATGTAAAAAATACATACATATACATATCCATATCTGTATACTTATATGTGACTCAATCTATACCTCGATATTATGTATAAATATATAAGTGTGTGAAAGTATATATATATATATATATATATATATATATGTGAATAAGTATGTATAAAAAATATATATAAAATATATATATGATACATAAAAAATACATATATATATATATATATATATATATATATATATAAGTATATATGAATATATATGTGGACGTATGAAGTAAATTTAATATATGATGGAAATGTGTGTGAATGTAAATATAAAAGTGAATGTAAAAATGTATATAAAAATGTATATAAAAAAGTATGTATATGCTTATATATGTATGTGAGAATCGCATGAATGTGTATGTGAGTATGTGGTGAAAATCAGTATGAATTAAGTGCAATATGTATACTTAAATGAGAGAACCTAGTGTATGCAAGTGAAGAACTGTATGGAAAGAGCAGTGTTGTTAATGTCTCAATGGTCTATCTTTCAAAAAGGGTTTTAAAGAAACTCTATCATTGAGACCATGTCTAATATCAGCTTGTAGTCTGATTATCCATTTGTTCTCTTCTTTTTCAGTAAAGTTACTTATGTTTCCTAGCCTTGTGGTGGTATGTATCAGTTCTAAAACCATGAACTTAAATTTATGTGTGGTATCATTATAAATCACATGTTTGGCTAGGGCATTGGTCTCATTCTCTTTGCTTATGGCATATAGATGTTCCCTAATTCTCTCTCTTAATGTTCTATTCATTTTACCAACATAATACATATTGCATTTCTGACAAACACCTAAATAAACAACATTTCTGGATAAACAACTAGCATAGAAATCAAACTCATAACATACTTGTGTGTCAGGATGTATAAAAGTATTTCTATTATATATATACTGACACTGGTTACAATTGTAACAAGGAAAAGTTCCCTTTTTTACTGAAAGTATTCTAGTCTGTTTGTGCTCATAACATAGTATTCTCTTCAAGGACCTGGTGTTCTTATAACTGAAGCTCGGATGTTGACCTACTATCTTACTAATCTCTTCATCTAAAGTCAAAATTCTGCAGTTCTTTCTAATAACATCTGTTATCATTCTATTACAGTTAGTATAAGGGATATTAACTCTTTGTCCAATCTTATTTCTTTTCTGATGAACTACCATATTATTATTCTGTTGTTCAGCACCTTCTATATATGAACATCCTTTACCTGTTCGATCCACATAATTTAGATTCTCTACATCTTTTTTATTATAACCCCTGTCTGATAAATCCTTTTCTGTGTCTAATAAGGCTTTTTCAAAAAATGTATCTATTTCATCTGTTTTTGGTGGGCTTTCAGTTCATTTTACCTTGTTTCCCCAATTCTCTATAAAACATTTTTTGGTCACCAGTAAATTGCGCATTTTTTCCTTTTTTTATATATATATCTGCATATCTTCTATGTTTTTCTGCCTGTACTTAGATTTTTAGTTTATTTGCGATAGTGCATGATAGATCCTGGTCTGCTCTAATACTGTGCACTGCCTTTATCACGTGTATCTTTCTTAGTATTTTTGTTGATCTGTTCTTTTATATTCTTCTAACAGTGACACTTCGTCTTAATTGTTTTATAGTTTTCTCTATTCAATACTTCCATGATGGTATTCCATTTCTCCCCTTCCTTTCCCTCACTACCCTGTGTTCTTGTGGTAGAAGTTTATCTGTTATTAATTTATCTGCACAGTAATATATTCTGTATACTTCTGCTATATTGCATGGATCTCTATGGATAGTCCTAATTACTGTGTTCATTTGTTTTATCAAACATCTGAATTTTTTTGCTTTTTAATTGACCTTCTGCAGTCTTTTTCTTTCATTGATCTTAATATATCTCTCCATCTCTTTTAAATCAAGCAACTCTTCTCTTACCTTGTTTTCTTCTAAACTGAGGCCACATTTTCCCGCTATAAGGACTTGTTGGTGATATGGCAGGAAGAACATATTGTGGAACGATAATGCACGCAATAAGTAAGAGATAAAGCAACAGCATCCTTTTACCTAACCAGAAAGGGAATGTGTAGAGGGTGAAAGCAGCATAGTGACCCACTCAGAGAGATCCAGAATCAAATCTAGGATAAGAATTTAGTGTGGATGCTTCAGTAGAGGCTAGGATCTGGTTGTGGTTACATGGCAAAAAGATGTGGTGTGTTTCTAGAAACCCAGTATCGTCAGAGATATGAGAGTAGGAATTAAAAATGAACTCATAGAAAAGCTCATACGTAAATAGTACAAAACAGATGTCAGCACACAATTTTGCAATGACTGTTAGTACTTAGACAGAAAGGACATAAAAAGAAGAAAACCGTCTTTTAAAATAGGGAACACAGAAGCAAAGCACGGTAACAAATGTGGATATATATGTGCAAAGTTTTAAACCTATGTCTATGATAGGGAAATGGAACAGATGAAGAAAAAGGAAACTCTCAAGTGGCTTGCAGAGATAACAGAAAATAAAATAAAATTGAAATTAACTTTTGTACAGAACTATCTTTTGTAGAGGAAGACAGAAGTTAAAGTGACAGTATGTTTGGTATAGAAAACTATAGCTTACACCTAATTACAGCTAGAGTAAAGTAACATTGAAATAACAGATTTATGGGAAAGCCACATAAACTTAAGAAAACATAATGGAAGGATAATACTTTTAAGTACAGTGAGAGTCAATATGACTAATGTTATAAGTCAAGATAGTGCACAAGATGATGACACCCCTATTTAAGTTAAACGATGACCACTTATATATAGTATGCAAGGTTAGGCAGGAAATTCCACATTGACTATTAGTGCCAGTACATTGCAGGATAATACTAATTAAATTATTTTCTAGACCTTTTCAAGGAGATCACTTGGGGATAGGTAAAACTAAAGGCGGACACACAGATTAAGATAAAAATCAACATAGTTTAAACCAAATCCACATAACTTTCGAGCAACAGCTCTTTGTCAGTGTGTATATAAAACAAGTGATAAAATCAAGTTTAAATATAATCTCCTTTTCTGACACAGCCAATAAGACTATGCATTTAATTAACATCAAGAGAAATCCTAAAGCAATACCTACTAGTCATTCATGGTCATTTCTGATTCATTTGTTTTAATTTCAGAACAGGTTTTCTCACAGCAAATGGAACAAGCAGAACAACTAACTGATTTGTTGATTGTAAGTATTTCAGACATTGTTTTATCTAAGGATGATAACATTTTAAATAAGGGCCTATAATGTATACCAAGTGACAGTGATAGCATGGTGGATGCTATCACGGATTTAAATCTATTTGTAAGAAATGTTTCACTGAAATTTATTTTTAAGAACGCTGATGCACTACAGCAACAGGTATGTAAGAAATGTAATACATTCATTCCTATTAATCCCCCTTTATTAAATGTTTGCTCAGAAATGTGTGAAAAAGAAATTAGATTGATGTATTAAGAAAGCACATAAGTATTATAATTTAACTCGTGGGGAACAGGATGCCTTAAGTTGGCTGGAAAGGAATACTGAAATAATTATGAAACAAGCAGATAAACAGGGTGCAACAGTAATTCTTAATTCAAGGGATTATATAAGACTTATGATGGATTTATTAAATGATGAATCTGCATTTGTTGAAATTAGTGCTACTGAAATTTCTAGGATGATTACTAAAGTGAATATGAATATTTATGAACTGCAATTAAATGATGATATCACTGTTGAACTTTTTAATTACTTTGATGTTCCTTGTCCCAGAATTCCTGTCATATATGGATTGCCAAAAATACATAAGGACTTGTATAATCTGCCTATGAGACCTATTGTGATGGGCACTGGCTGGATTATTGAACCTATTTCAATATATTTGCAATCTATATTTAGTATGCATTTATGTAAAGTGAAAAGTTGTATACGGGATACAAGGGATATTTTAAATTAATTTTCTGCTTGCTATCAGACCTATAAAGATTTAGATTACTTGTTTGTCACCTTGGACATCAAGTCACTTTTTACAGTTATTCCTGTAGAGTATGGCATTGAAGCAATTAGGGAATTTTTATGTAAGAATACTGAAATACATGGCAGAGACATTGAAACATTTTGCACCTTACTTGAAATTATTTAAAAAAAATAATGTTTTTCTTTTTCAAGGTGGTATTTATCATCAGAGAAATTGTATTGCCATGGGGACTCCCATGGCAAATGCATATGGAAATATTGTTATAGCAAAGTGGGAAGAAGAGCATGTATACAATGTCTCTATAGGATTTAACACCAAAATATTGTTTTACAAATGGTTTGTGGATGATATTTTTTGATATGGGATGGTGAGAGTGCATAATTAGAGCAATTTATTGAATATATAAATTCTACAATAAATTTTTTTAAGGTTTACAGGTACATTTTCTAAACCAAATGTTAGCTATCTGGATGTTACATTAACCAAAAATGAGAACAAGTAAATTGATACACATATCTATAGGAAAGATGTGTATAGAAATAAGTATATTCATAAAGGTAGTATACACGCCCCTCATACATATAAAGGTGTTGTGAAAGGACAGTTTTTAAAAACTTGTAGATTAACAACAAATGATGCAAAATATTACATGGAACTGGATATTATGCAAGATACATTTAGCCATAGTGGGTATAATAATGATTTTTTACAGGAAATAAGGAATGATGTAATTATGAAAAGTACTACAGATGTGCAACCTTATTTGTTACAAATTGAGTGAATAATGTAGTCGTTAATACTAGAGACAATGTATGTTATACTTGCTATGTTACTATGGGTCCACTATGTAATTTTGAAATACTGAAGTCCTGAAATTCAGTATTTCAAAATTACATAGCCGAAAACTCAAAGTTCCAAAACCGGCAGAAGTGTGAAATTCAAAATCCCGAAGCATGGAGATGTTGAATTTCTGCTTCCGCTGGCATGGTGTGTGGATGTATCAGTTGAATTTAGGTAAGTTTTTGTGTGTAAATGTGTTGGTTAGGGGCTTTAGTGTGTGTACGTGTGTGTTGTGACTGTGATATGTGTATGTGCAGGACTGTAAGATGTGTGTGTGTGTGTGTGTGTGTGTGTGTGTGTGTGTGTGTGTGTGTGTGTGTGAGTTTCATTTGTGTTTCTGTTTGTGCAATCTCGGAGTTAGAATATATAAGTATGGGGGGTGTGGGGGCAGAGCCCCCACATGGGGGGTGCAGGGCAGCTTCCACCCTTCTTATCTATAGTGTAGATGCATTTATTTGATTGTAGGCGGGTTGTGTTTGTTAATGTGTGTACTGTATGTGTAGCGTAGTTTCAGCATTTTGAATTTTGTTGTTGTGTGTTTTCGGAATTGTGAGTTGTGCTTGGGTTTTCGGCTATGTAATTTCGAAATACTGAATTTCAGGATTTCAGTATTTCGAGATTACATAGCGGACCCATTACTACGTATGGCAGGAGACTTCAAGGCTTGAAGGATTTTTTATCCAGGAATTGGGGAATTCTTACAGCAATGCCAGAAATAGTTGATATCATAGGCCAAATGCCATCTTTTGCATATAAAACATGTAGAAATTGGAAGCAAAAATTATGTTATAAAGACCTATCTACCAAATATGATAAGCCTGTTATGAAACCGGGTACAGTTCCCTGTTATAATTGTGTTTGTTTTAGTATTATTAATAAAAGCTGTGAAATTAAAAATCCTGTAACTAATGAACTTGTAAAAATTAAATGTCATGCTACCTGCAACACATATAATATAGTGTATTTAGCAACTTGGGTTATATGCCCCACTTTCTATGTTGGTAAGAGTTCTAGAAAATTAAAAGAAAGAATTATAGAGCATAATTCACACATCAGGAGGAAAATTGCTACTAATGCCTTAACCCAACATATTATGGACAAAGGTTTAGATCATACATTTCAGTTTAGAGTGACAGATGTCCATTATAAACAAAAGACAGGAGGTGACATAAATAATCCTTTAGAATTATGTGACTATAAATGGATTATATGCCTTAATGCTGGTTGAAGTCCAGGTCTTAATACATCAGTTAGTATAAAACCTGTTCTGAAATTAAAACAAATAAATCAGAAATGACCATGAATGACTAGTAGGTATTGCTTTAAGATTTCTCTTGATGTTAATTAAATGTATAGTCTTATTGGCTGTGTCAGAAAAGGAGATTATATTTAAACTTGATTTTATCACTTGTTTTATATACACAGTGACCAACAGCTGTTGCTCGAAAGCTCTGTGGATTTGGAATAAACTGTGGTGATTTTATCTTACTCTGCTTGTCCACATTTTTTGGAGTTGTTGGTTTATGATTCTATGGTTCTGTGAAGCAGTTTATCATAGTGCTGGTTTGGTGTAGATTGTTGATAGGTAAAACTAAGGCAGGAGTGTTATCCAGATTTTATTGCTCAGGTATAATAAAAGAAAAGGAAAATGTTCTTGTCTAGAATGTTAGCTACACCCCAGCATGGATTTAAGAATCTACATAAATTACATTGTAGCTGAGAATGTCTTTTGCTGGATATTACAAAACATAACTCAAGAAGCTATTATTTGTGAGAACTTTGTGTAACTCAAGTCATTTTAATCCTCCACTCCATCTTGTTATATAATTGTGTCAGAAACTGTGAGACAGAAATTTGATCCTTGTTAACCAAACAACTCCAAACGAAGTTTTTTATCCTCAAATATTTTTTTATTTTTAATTAAAATAACATTTACATAATATTTTTAAATATAATTTTAAACAACTATATACAATATTTTTCAACACGTGGAGGAACACTTGCAGATAAACACTCCTTATCCAGAAATAAAATAAACAAAGTTTGATAGCAAGTGGATAGGGATAGACGCCAAGAAGCAAACAAGTTCAAGTCAACACCTCAGCCCAATCCAAGGTTTGTAAATATTTTATCTAAAGGTTCTGTTCATAGAACAGCCACTCAGTCAATTAATTATTCAACAGACAAATAACGAATCAGCTAATTGCACAAGTACAAGTCAACAAAAAAAGCGAAATGTAATGTTAATAAAGACTTATAAAAACATATAAAATATTACTCAAATTAAAACCTCTATAGCACTTATAATAAAAACATATATGTGAGAACATGTAAGGGACAAATATGTGTATAAGTGGAATTGTATAAGTTATGTTTTTATAAGTCTTTATTAACATTACATTTCCCTTTTAAATGTTTAATTGACTTTGTTGCAATTTAATTGGATTACCTACATATTATGGGACTTGATTTGTTTTGAATTGACCTGAAGAAGCTGTACTCAGCTTAAAAGCTTGTCTGTTGAATAAAGAATATTTACCACAGGACTTGGTGGTTCTATTTGGATTACTTGGAATATTTGAAACTCTGAAGGGCTTTGTGTTGGACTTGAACTATATTTGTTTGCTGTCTAGCTTCCTATCCACTTGCTATCAAACTTTGTTTATTTTATTTCTGGATAAGGAGTGTTTATCTGCAAGTGTTTGAATAATATTTAATCCATCAGTACACTTGCAGGAGCGGACGTTGATTGCATCAGTATTTTTGTTACATTTGCCTTACATTTGCGTTGCTTCAATCGATATGGCTAACATAGAATTGGACTACATTCCTCGAGGTGAACACCAGAGGAAAGAAGTCCTTATGAGGAGTTTAAGCAGTACCTGGATGGTACTGCTTTGCCTTGGCAACTAGAGAGTTTGGTGCCGAGAGATGACATCACGAGAAGGACCGTCGATATGGAGAAGCTGCACAGGCTTCTTGATGAGACTGAAAGAAGCTTCTTCAAACTTAAGAGGCTCCAGATACAGCGACCGCATTTGCAGTTTTGTATTGACAGAAATATCGTTCCACGAGGTTTGCGGATATTCAACATGCCCAGTCAGGGCAGAGACTACCCAGAATTGCTGTCAGCTTGGCAAAAGCTGAACCTGGACACTAGTCGGAGGTATATGGAGCTTCTGATTACTTTTTTTGAACCAGAGGAGACAGCGTTGACTGTGGATATTAATAATAAACAAACTGCCATTTTTAGCGAGTTTGCAGAAGGTACAGTGCAACCACTTTTTGAGAACATGTTAGATAGTGTGTTAGCACTAGAGCAAACTAATGCAACAGAAAAACATAAAATAATAAGAGATTTAAATGATTTTAAATTAGGCCATGTCTTCACATGGCCTAGGAATAATTTTAATTCTGATAATGTTTCTGGTATAGATAGTAATGTACAACCTAATATTACTGCTGATAATAATGTGAACAGGAATATGCATATGAGACACCAGAACTTTAACTCTGGAAACAATATGAGTGTTATGAGAGATGTGAGAACATCTTCTGTTAATTTAATGGGAACAAGTGATGTAATTACTGATGGAAATGTTAGTGCAACACAAAATATATGTCCTATTGGTGACATTAATGTGGAGAGTGTCAGGACTGAAGGTCAGATATCTATGAATGGTGCTGTCAACATTAGACACAATGACACTTTGCAACAGCAGGGGAGGGATGTGGAGGTGGATGGAGTCACATCACACATTGATTTTATTGACCCTGCAGGATCCATAGTGATGACTAACACTGATTCTAATGATGTAATACACTTAGTGCATCCCAGTATGCATACTGGAACCAATCTATATCCTGAGGTACAAATAGTTAAAAATAAGCCCGTCACTAGTAATAACAAGGACATATGTCCAGGGCCATAACCAGACCGAAAGAGCAATGTAATCAGATGAACTTACATTCTGATTCACCTTTGAATGTTTCTTTTCCCTTCCGTTCGTTTGGAGAAGGGTCCCAGACGCACGATCCATGAGTCGGGACGACAGAAAAGGAAACTTTCAGAGGAACTTCCACAGAATCAAACCTTAAAAAAGATGTGGAACAAAGACAGACGTTGATACATAATCTGTCTGATAGACTCTTGACTGAAGATGATGTTTCACTATTAAGTAAAGGGATGAATTTTATACCCAAATGTACAAGTAATATCACTGAAACTATGGTAGATTTGAAAGTATTTTGTAGAAATGTCATGCTCAGGTTATTACATAAGGACTGGACCTAGTGAACAGACGAAGGTGAATTTGTCTTTAAAAATCTTAGTGATTATGTTCCAGTTAACCACCCACTAACAGAGACATTTCAGCGTCTCACGGAAGAAGAACTTTACAAATATTATGATGGCAATATACAAAGGAAGTCTTATAGGAGAGACAACCTTACATATAATGAAAGAATTAGTCTTAGGGATTTACAGGATGACAATTCTATTGTTGTTAGACCTGCAGACAAGGGAGGATGTGTGGTGGTAATGAACACCCTACATTATTACAACTCAATGAATGACATGTTGAGTGATTGTTTTTATCAGATTGTTACATCTGAGATGACGAAGGATACCATAAGGCTGATAAAGGATACTCTATTAGACATTCATTTGAGTGGACTAATAGATAGAGACCTATATGAATACTTGATTATTAAAGAACCTATGATGCCAGTTATCCATGGTCTCCTAAAATTCACAAAGATGCCACTAATCCACCCATGAGACCTATTGTCTCTGGTCGAGGATGGGTTACGAGCATCTCGGTATACATAGAAAAGAATTTAAGACCCATCTTGAATAAAAATACATGTGTATTAAGAGATTCAAACAGTTTCTATTGACTTCTACAAATGCCTCAAGAGTCATGAGTCAGTGGGTGATTATATTTTTGTGACATTTGATATACAGTCTCTTCACTGTTATCCCCAATCAACTTGACTCACTTATATATCTGACTATTTACATATACATAGTGATTACAGTGAAGTGAAAATAGATTTATTGGTTCATTTCTTAGAACTAATATTGGAGAACAACATTTTCATGTTTGATGATGCTCTTTATAGGCAGGTTGATGGCGTAGCTATGGGAACACCTTGCACTAATAGCTACGCCAATATGTTTTTAGCCTGCTGGGAAGAGAAGGTACTATTCAATTTAGAAGCCTTCAAACAACATGTTATATTATTCCGGCGTTTTGTGGATGATGTCTTTGTTCTATGGAATGTCACTGTGGAGCAATTGGCACTATTCTTGAATGATGTGAATGGTTTAACTAATTACTTCACATTTACTATGAATTTTTCATTAGATAAGATTGAATTTTTGGACCTGTATATAGAGAAACTATCGGATGGCTTGATCAATACTGGTGTTTTCAGGAAGACGTGCTATAGCAATTCTCTATTATTGAGATCTAGCATGCATCCCTCTTTTGTTTTTAAAAATATTATTGTTAAATAAATTTGTTAGAGTCAGACTGTAAAAAATCATTGAGTTATTCAAAAACAATGTCAATCAATAACAAACAATAATGCAGGAAGACTCAAGTATCTAAAACTCTAATACTCTAATGTACATTAGGAGGCAAAAAACCATACACAAACTTGTACAGAATTTTGTCTAGTTTATTGACAGAGGGCTCCATTTTTTATACATGTCACTATCAGTTTTGCCCACCTCACTGGCGTGGTCAGTGACAGGGTCTTTACATCATAGTAACTTGTGCTGAGATGGTGTTTTTCAAAAAAGTCTTTTTCCCATGAGAATGTTACAGCCTTGCAAGCACCTGGTCAGTCACGATGACCTCCTGAAGATGTAGCCAATTCAAGGCTCTTAGATTAGCTCGAATACAATGGATGAATGTCTCTTTAATACATTTCTTTGTCCCTTTCCAGCTGGACACTATCTCTGATAGTGCGCACAAGGCTATTCTTCTGGTTGAAGCAGGAAGAAGACACGCATGTGAACAGATTTATTATTTTCTAACTTTGCAAAATAATCTTTACTTGAAAGACATGAGCCAGGCTGTGCTTGAACGCTGCCAAGGCCAAATTTCTGATTACAATGCAGCTTGTGCTTCAAGCAATAATATGCAAGTTTATTTCTACTATTATTCTAGTAAAACAGAATTAAATGCATTACATATCATACTACTTTTCAAGCTTTGTTCTCTATTATGGATTTAAGTACATTTATTCCTAACTAAAGCACACATTTCTCTATATATTTGACCATACAACTTATATGTGTTTGAATGTTTGAATACACATCTTCCCAAGCAGCATACATTGTAAATATATTTTCTAAGCAGCACACATTGTAAATATATTTTCTAAGCAGCATGTATAGATTTTTCTAACATTCTCCCTCCTGTTAATGCATTTCATTCTATTTGAAACATAAACAGTATTATTTCATTTCTTAGCCTTTTCCTTTCAAGGACTCTCAGCTAAGTAAGTCATTTGTTTTATATTTCAGATAGGCTTTCACTTGGTATCAATAAATTCAATTCCATATCTTGGTACATAGTTTCAGTCACTGATACATCAACTAAGTCTTTAACTAATTTTTTCACACAGGGTATCCCAGCAGACACATGCTCCAATTATGAGCAGTACTACACAAATTGCAATCAGAATGTTCATAAGGACCGACCCCACCCCCAAACAGATTCTGGAAAAAGTTCGTCAGTGGGTTTGGGCCTGGTTCTGCCATTGCTGACACCTGCTGTATTACCTCCAGGTGATCATTGATTTCATGCTGGTTGTCTGGAATGTACGCACAGCATCCTCCTTTGATAAGCCTAGGGTGAAGTCAAGAGCCATTCGGTTCTGTAATACAACTTTTCTCATTGCATTCATTTTATCAGTCACAAGTTCAAGAGCGGAAAAAGTCGCATTGCTCATTACTTCGAGGAGTTTTGACAATTTCCTCAGTTCCCAAATCGATTTGACTGCTCCGTAGGTTGGGAATATCCCAGCCCAGGATATAACACTGTCACCCAAGTCCATATGGGTCAACTTTTCTTTGTCCTTTACAGCCGAATGATCCTTCCAGCTTGCTTCGATCTTACCCACTGGATTAGCAGGTTTTTTGACTGTGTTCTCGGCTTGCTGAGCTACATTTTTTACATTACGTATTTTACCCAGGGCAATTCTGCAGTATGTCTTATGGCTGGAACCAGATAACCCAAAAACAACTGCCGGACCAATTCTCAGGTAACCATTTATAGGCCTTTTTCCCACAAACAAAATAACAGTTTTCTACTTTTGTACTGATGCGGGTTAACCCTGAATGAAACATTTTCTTATCTATAACAGATAATTGTCTATATATTTCAGGAGTTTTTTGCACATTTCTCAATGTTGTTTTCATCAAGCTTAAGTATGAACCATAATTCGTGCTACAACTAGTACCTTGGTCTACAGGTTTTATATAACATTTGTAAGACACAGTTATGTTACAGTTACTCCAACCAACCTGGAGTGTATCATTTTTAACAAAACAAACAATTCCTTTCTGAGTAACAGGCAAATATAATGCCACTTTGTCTTGTGATCTCACAGTGCCTGTATCAAATAATAGGTTTTTCCAAGTTTCATTTATCCCCAAGGGGACAGCAGACATCAAAAGTCCTCCATATGCTGTGGGTATTGCAGTACAAACCCAGCAATTTGAAACGTTCATAGTCTCTACATAGACTCGTTTCATAGCCAGGTATGTGTTAAAATTTGGGTGCCAGTCTATAGCCAGTCCTTCATCACGTTTTATTAATTTCACTTCTGTAGTTATATGCAAGAAAAACCATAACAACAAAAAGGTTACTACAAACATAGTTAATAAGTGTATGATCAGTAGGCCAGTGAACCAATGTCTCTGGGGTTGTTTCACATTTTTATTCATTCTGCCTCTGGCCATCCTGTTCCTGTGGTATGTCAGTTAAAAGGTGTTTATCCAGACTAAATTTCTTGACAGGTTTGCAGTGTGTCAAATGAACCCAAGATGATCTCTCAGCAATTTTTACTGCAGTAGGTGTTGCCAATAGTACCTGGTACGGACCTTTCCACTTTGGACTCGCCCAGTTCTTTCTTTTGATGACTTTCAGCCAAATCCAGGACCCCGGGGTCAGCACGGCCTCCGGTTTTGCTTCTTGTTTATCTGAAAAAGAGTTCAACTGCAAAACAGTCTTATTTGTTAACAATTTCTTCATATAACTAGCTAATGAGCCATCGGCCTCCAGCTCTGCAGGCATGAGGGCCTTCCATTGTGGCACACAATATGCCCTTCCAAACACTATCTCAAAAGGGGTCAAGCCCCTTACATTTGGAACAGTTCTCATGCTCAGCAGTGCTAAAGGCAGACAGCAAATCCAAGTCTTCTGAGTCTCACTCATTAATTTTCTCAACTTGTTTTTCAAAATTCCATTGTACCTTTCCACCAGTCCTGCTGACTGAGGGTGATAGGCACAATGGTTTTTCAAAGAAATCCCAAAAATTCTCCCAAGCTGCTGTATTGTCTGGTTTACAAAATGTGTTCCATTGTCACTATAAATTCTTTCCGGTATGCCAAATCTAGGAATGATTTCTTTCACTAGGGCTTTTGCTACTGTTGCTGCATCCGGATTTCTAGTTGGAAAGGCTTCTACCCATTTTGAAAACATATCTATGATCACTAAACAGTATTTTTTCCCTTCACATTTATTCAGTTCTATGAAATCCATACAAATAGTATGGAACGGATAGGTGGTATTGGAAAGCTCCTCGCCGGTTTAAATGCTCCCTGTGCATGATGTTTGCTACAAATATGACATGTTGCACAAAATTTTTGTGTATAATTAATTTGGAATGTTTTGTTAACTAACTGTACCATCCCCTGTTGAGACATGGCTCTGCCCATGACTCAACAAAGCTGCATATCTAAATAAATTAGATGGCAATATGGGCTTTTTCTCTTTGGAGATGTACAGTCCCCCTTCAAGGATTGCTCCTCGTTTTATCCACTTTTGCTTTTCTGCTTTTGTAGCTAATGTCTGCATTGTTTTTAACATTTCTAAATCTAGAGTCTCAGAAGGTTGTAGTTCTTCATTTAAGAGCACAGTTTCTGGGTCTGAGACAGCTTGCTTTGCAGCTGCATCAGCCCGAGCATTCCCTTTTGAAATTCTATCTTGTTGTTTGGTATGGGCTGCACATTTACAGATAGCTATTCTAGTGGGTAACTGAATAGAATCTAACAGGTTCAAAATCAATTGTGCATGATTGATCGGCTTGCCAGTAGATGTTATCATTCCCCTGTTTTTCCATTGTTGTGCAAAGACATGCACTGTAGAGAAAGCATACTGACTGTCAGTATATATGTTAACACATTTGTCTTTTGCTAGAGTGCAAGCACGTGTCAAAGCTATCAATTCTGCTGCTTGAGCTGACAGGTTATGTTGCAGGGGTTGTGCTTCTATGATTTCGCATCAGTTACTACTGCATAACCCACTAGGTTTTTCCTGTAGGACCTCGTCTACAGGACCCATCCACAAAAATGTCACCTCTGCGTCGGCTAAAGGTACATCAGTAAGATTTTGTCTGGGTGTGGTTATTTGTTCCATTTCCTGTAGGCAGCTGTGTGGTGTGCCATCCACAGGAATCGGAAGTAATGTCGATGGATTTAATGTCGTGCAACGTTCAATTGTCATATGGGGTTGACTCAATAGTATGGTCATGCAAGAAAGATGTCTGGCAGGGGATAAAAATGCTATTTTTTCTTGCAGTAAAATTATCACAACTGCATGAGGTATTTTCAACGTGAGAGGATGAAACAATACCACTGAGGCTGAAGCTTGCACTGCCATAGCTGCTGCGACTACTGCTTGTACGCAGGGTGGTAATGATCGTGCCACCGGATTTAACTGTGATGAATAGTAAGCTATGGGGCGTTGCTTGCCGCCATGTTGTTGCGTCAGTACTGACGTCATATATCCCCGCCTACAATCTACAGTTTGGAAAAATCTCTTATGGTAATTCGGAAGCCCTAAAACTAATGATGAAACTATCAGTTGTTTTAGTCTGCAAAAGGCTGCTTCTGCTTCCGGAGTCCAGTGCAGTGTTTCTTGTGCTGCCATTGGTGTTTTAAATATTAAATCGGCCAATGGAGCCGTTTCTAAAGCATAATTCGGTATCCAACTTCGACAAAAATTAGTCGTCCCCAAGAAGGACATCATTTTTGGTAGTTGGTCTAGGTGCTTGTAAGATTGCTGTTTTCCTATCTTCATCCAATGTTCTGCCTTCTTTGGATATCACATATCCCAGGTATTTAACCTGGTCTTTTCAAAGTTGCAATTTATGTTTATTTACTTTATGCCCTTGCTCAGCTAAGAATTTTAACAATGCTATTGTATCTTCCTTACACTGCTGCTGGGTAGGGGCTGCAAGCAGGATGTCATCTACATAAAGTAGTACTTGGCTGCCCCCCGGTGGAGAAAACCCCGCCAGGTTGCTAGCCATCTCTTGTGCGAATATTGTTGGACTTTTACTATATCCCTGTGGTAGTCGGGTGTATACCTTTTGCCCTGAAATGTAAATGCAAACCAATGCTGGCTGTCAGGGTGGATAGGTATTGAAAAAAACGCATTGCTAATATCTACCACGGTGAAATATTTTTGTTGCGGCTTCAAATCATTTAACAAGGTATGTGGGTCTGGCACCGTAGGTGCCCTTGGTATGACCGCATCATTTACAGCCTGTAAATCTTGTACCATCCGCCATTCCCCGTTTGCTTTTTTTACAGGAAATAGGGGAGTATTACATGGTGAATTTAAGGATTCTACCAGTATCTCTTTCTTAAGTAATGCCATTATGATAGGTTTGATTCCCTGTTCCGCATCCTTGCTCAAAGGATATTGTCTTTTCCTTGGTCTAAAGGCCGATTTTGGTGTAATAACTACTGGCCCTGCTGTTGAATAAGTCCTACATCTGATTTTCCTGTTGACCAAAGAACATTTGGTATTTCGCTCAAAGCTTTTTCTTCTTCTTCTATCAAAAACGCCAGTCAGCTGTCTTCACTCTGTTGTAGGTGTACAGCTGGACGTTAACTAATTTAGTTTTTGTTTCTGTACTCCTAAGTCCGATAACTCTGAGTCAGTTAGTTTCTCCCATTTTGTCACTTTATCACCCAAATCTACCCACCTAACATTTTGTTTTTGGTTAGGCTAACATGTAGTTTATTGGATTTGTACAATTCCAAAATTCCTGAGGTAATGAACAACTCACTACCATTGCCCTCAGTGTCCCAGTATAGAGTCCAGTATTAGTCTATTTGCAGGATTCCTGAATAATTTTTGTTCATATTCTTTATCAGGTCCTGATGTGCTACAATAATATAGGGTACAATGTAATAAATGTTGCTGATCAACATCGAGGGGAAGCACCTTGCTGGTGGCTACATTCATCAGTTCCTTGGTCACCGCCCCTGGACCGGTTGTAACCAGATCCTGGCTGTACCAATAATAAGCCTCACCCTCCGATCGTACTACAAAAGTATCAGTTTGCCTCTGTGCCTCCATACCGTTCATGGTAGGGACTACTGCTATGCCAAAAAGTTGCATAAGATCTCTTCCTAATAAGTTCATGGGGCATTTGGCAGAAAGTACTATTTTACTTCTTTGGGTCATGCCCGAGACGGGGTCAGTTATTGCTATATCATGGGAAAGTGGTTCCCTGTACAGCTGTCCGTTTGCTGCTTTCACTAATATGTAATCAGGTGACTCAGAATGTTCCGGTAACTTTGAAGGATGTATCAAAGTTCGTGATGCTCCTGAATCACACAAAAATTTGACTTCTCTCCCTTCCACCAGAAGTGTAACTTCCGGTTTCGTATCTGCTAAATAGAGCTCTAAGCTCAGTAATGCCAAATCCAAAACTTCACTTTCCCCAACTCCTACATCCGGTTGCATGTCATTTGTTTCTTTTAAGGTATTTACATTATTCCCCTGCTCATTAGTCTCTCCTGGTGACTGCTGAGCAGCATAACTGTCATATAGTCAATCCTCATCTTCCTTATCCTTCTTTTCCACAGGTGCCTTGCTCCTGCAATCCCTTGCCAAATGTCCCTTCTTACCGCAATTGAAGCACTCACCTCTTTTCTTCCTGTCCTCATAAATTTCTGAGTTTCTGTCAGAGCGTTTGTTACCCTGAGTATTCCGCTTACCCTTCTTGGCTGTTTGTACTACAAAAACTTCCGCACCGTCTTCAGCTGTGAAGACCTGCGTTTTTTTTTTACTGTTAAAATGTTTTTCGGCATGTCTAGCATACTCTAACAAGGCTTGAAGCCTACTTGTTTGGTGATCTATCATGTGCTTCGTAATGAAGCTATTGATAGGGGCAATACAACCTTTTAAAAATGCATTCTTTAACTGCTGTTTATATGAGCTATCATTCTTTTGATTTTCAGGAATAGGCATGCCACTATGGTTATTAAAACATTCTAATAATCTACCATAGTATGCATCCACTGTTTCATTATCTTGTTGTACGCATTGGTTAATGCAAGTCCAGTCTGCCCTAGGTTTCCATTTTTCAGTAATGCGGTCTGTAAGACCCTTCAATCTAGCATCTAGTTCTGCGTCACTATGTGGGAGTGGCCTGTGTTGCGCGTCACGGGCATTCCAGGCCACAAATCATGTGCCAGTCCGGACCTAAAATTTGTCTAACTACTCTTTCTACCTCTTCCCCATTTAGGTGGTAACTCAATCTTATGCCCTGTAAATCCTGTAGAAATTTCTCAAAGTTAATTTTTGGATGGGGAATTCCTTCTGTAGCTTTTCGGATGTCTTCCGGTGTCCATGGTCTATATACTAAGAGAGTTGAGGCCTGGCCCTCCTGTCCTGCCTGTGGGTTTGGTACTTCTATTAATGGACAGATTTCCTCACTCTCCTCTAATAAACTTCCACTTGGTTGAACATCTATAAGCGTTTGGCGTGTTCGGGATCTAGTCCCGATAGGTTCTCTTACAAATGGTTGTCTTAATATCCCTGTTGTCTCTGGGTAACGTGGGGGGGGGTCCAGCCCTCCGCTTCATATTCTAAGTAAGGCATCGGAGGAGGTGGTAGGGGAGGGACCGATGCTACTATTATATTATTATCCTCTTTGTCTAAAAATAATGCCTTTGCATTTTTATTTTTCTGTTCCTTCGTTCACTTCCTCAATCCACCTATGTGCTTGAGGAACCCAACTGTTGTTGTTTTTTGCCTGACCTTCAAGTCAGATTTTAACTGTTTCAAAAGTTTTACTAATGATATTTTATCTAATTTACCATCAAAGTCATACTTGTTAACCCATTTTGAAAAATATCTCACATTATCTGCTCTTTGCAATTGCATATACTTTGCATCTTCTGTCAGGGCGGTCACGTGACCCTTTAGTGCATTCATTTCCATGTCTCTGAAAGAGAAAAAAAGAAGAGAGAGAGAGAAAAAAAAGAACTGTTACGTAACCCTTTCTCTTGTACCACGTGGTATCTTATTCCCCGTATTCACAGTAGTGTCTAGAATGACTGTTTACTTTGCTTTGTTTACTTCCTGATCTATGACTCAAGATACAATACTTCGACTACCTCTCTCCCTGCTATCACAAACCTTAGCAATAGCACAGTGTAACCTGGTCCCTGATCTAAAACAAAACAAAGAGAGGAATTCTGCTTACCCGAGCCTCCCGCTTATGTTTGATATGCTTTTTAGGATCCAGTTTTCCGCTTTTCGGCCACAGATCAGACAAGTGGACAGCCTCTTTAGACACGACAATTCAGTCGGAGGTCTTTCCTTCTTCTGCGCAGATTTCGGTGCCACCTATATATTCTGACCTGTAGCTTACCAAGGGAATTCCGGCACGATTAGGACCAAAATGTTAAATAAATTTGTTAGAGTCAGACTGTAAAAATCATTGAGTTATTCAAAAACAATGTCAATCAATAACAAACAATAATGCAGGAAGACTCAAGTATCTAAAACTCTAATACTCTAATGTACATTAGGAGGCAAAAAACCATACACAAACTTGTACAGAATTTTGTCTAGTTTATTGACAGAGGGCTCCATTTTTTATACATGTCACTATCAGTTTTGCCCACCTCACTGGCGTGGTCAGTGACAGGGTCTTTACATCATAGTAACTTATGAAAAAGTGCTGAGATGGTGTTTTTCAAAAAAGTCTTTTTTCCATGAGAATGTTACAGCCTTGCAAGCACCTGGTCAGTCACGATGACCTCCTGAAGATGTAGCCAATTCAAGGCTCTTAGATTAGCTCGAATACAATGGATGAATGTCTCTTTAATACATTTCTTTGTCCCTTTCCAGCTGGACACTATCTCTGATAGTGCGCACAAGGCTATTCTTCTGGTTGAAGCAGGAAGAAGACACGCATGTGAACAGATTTATTATTTTCTAACTTTGCAAAATAATCTTTACTTGAAAGACATGAGCCAGGCTGTGCTTGAACGCTGCCAAGGCCAAATTTCTGATTACACTGCAGCTTGTGCTTCAAGCAATAATATGCAAGTTTATTTCTACTATTATTCTAGTAAAACAGAATTAAATGCATTACATATCATACTACTTTTCAAGCTTTGTTCTCTATTATGGATTTAAGTACATTTATTCCTAACTAAAGCACACATTTCTCTATATATTTGACCATACAACTTATATGTGTTTGAATGTTTGAATACACATCTTCCCAAGCAGCATACATTGTAAATATATTTTCTAAGCAGCATACATTGTAAATATATTTTCTAAGCAGCATGTATAGATTTTTCTAACAATTATCAAGGGCCAAGCCATCAGAGCCTCTAGACTGAACCCGACTGAAGAGGGCTTTGACATGGAATTGGTGAATTTAAAAGGGAGATTGCTAGATAGAGGATATGGTATCACTGAGATTGAGGACAATCTACATAATATACATGATTTAAGACATACAGTAGCAGCACCCTATTTTGGACCGAATGAGGCTATAGACACACTTGGTAGAAATACACCTACTACCACTACTTCACCAGTTGTGAAATTTACCACTACTTTTACATCAGATCATTTTGAGATGAGAGAAATAATTGGTAAATTTTGGGAAATTTTCAAGATTGACAATGCCATTAGGGACATTGTTGGTGATGCCCCAAAGTTCCAATATAGGAACAGAAAAATCTTAAGAGGATACTATGTTATCCGAGACAGGTTAAGCAGGTTATAACTACTAGACAGTACACAGTATCTTGTGGACATTGTAATTTCTGCTCATACATTGACAATTCCACTGAATTTGTACATCCTGATACCAGGATTTTTGATACCACTGCTACTGCTGACTGCATGACCAGCAATGTGATATATCTTGCAGTATGTCAGGTATGTACCAGTTTTTATGTGGGAAAGACGAACATAAATTTAGGGACAGAATAAGAGAACATGCATATCATATAAGGAAAGGATCGACCCACAATGCCTTAGCCAAGCATGTTAGCAATAATGACCACACACATACATTTCTGTTTAGAGCCTTAGAGGTTGTCACCCCGAACAAGAGAGGAGGTGACCTAAGGAATTACACTGAAAGCAGGGAGAGTGATTGGATAGTTAGATTGAGGGCTGACCATGGATCAGGGTTGAATGAGAGAGCATCCATCAAACCCAGGCTTAGGAGACGTAGGCACATTAAATAGACACTCTGCATCACATAACAGTAACTAGGAATAACATAATAGACCAGCTCTTGTATCTGTGAGTCTTGTACACACTAGTATATTGGTTTAATAAACTTATACAATTCCACTTATAAACATATTTGTCCCTTACATGTTCTCACATATATGTTTTTATTATAAGTGCTATAGAGGTTTTAATTTGAGTAATATTTTATATGTTTTTATAAGTCTTTATTAACATTACATTTCCCTTTTAAATGTTTAATTGACTTTGTTGCAATTTAATTGGATTACCTACATATTATGGGACTTGATTTTGTTTTTTGAATTGACCTGAAGAAGCTGTACTCAGCGAAAGCGCTTGTCTGTTGAATAAAGAATATTTACCACAGGACTTGGTGGTTCTATTTGGATTACTTGGAATATTTGAAACTCTGAAGGGCTTTGTGTTGGACTTGAGCTATATTTGTTTGCTGTCTAGCTTCGCTCCTATCCACTTGCTATCAAACTTTATATACAATATTTACAATGGGTGGCCACAGTGGTGCAGCAGTTAGCATTGCCGCCTCACAACAAGAGGTTCTCTGGTTCAATCCTCGGCTGGGGTGCCTTCTGTGTGGAGTCTGCATGTCCTCCCTGTTATCGCGTGGGTTTCCTCCGGGTGCTCCAGTTTCCTCCCACATCCCAAATGACATGCTGTAGGTGGATTGGACACTCTAAATTGGCCCTAGGTGTGTGTGCGTGCCTGTGTGCCTTCTGTGGAAGGTTGGGCACCGGGCTGGCAACTTGACACTGTAAAACTCCACAGACAGTCATGAGCAGACAGGTGATCCACTGTGGCAACCCCTAACTGGGAAAAAGCTGAAAGAAGAAGAAGAAGAAGAAGATATACAATATTTACAATAGCCTGACTTTCAATTATATACACTGTATGTTAGTAAATATAGAATTAACAGATCAGTTATCAGAGATACAATATTGATTATTGCAGAGTGCCCAACAAAGATATATCTTTATTCCAAGGATTATTTACCAATGGCCTGGGATAGATTCATAGTTATTTGATTTTTATTTCCATCAATGCAGTTGTCTTCAGTAAAGTGTAGAATTCTTCCAAGGTCATGGGGTTTATTTGAATTCCACCTTCTGGTTACGCATTTCCTAGATATGGCAAGTATTGTCCATAACAAATACATATTTGTCTTATTTAGGTAGGGACATTCATTTACATTTAGAATTATCAATACTTTAGTTAAAGTAAAGGATTCATTAAATAAAGCTTGTAAAAATGATTGATTCCATTCCAATATGATTTAATGTTATTATATTCATAAAAATATGAATCCAGTCTGCTTTATTTGACTTTTCATACCTCTAGCAAAAAACATTTGTAGTAGTACTGATCTTGTAATTCTATCTGGTGTTAAAAATGCTCTATGTAAGTATTTCCAGTTAAATATGTTCCAGTACTGTGTCTTAGAGGTGTAATTAACTGATAGTAAGATGTTAGTTTTAATTTCTTCTGTTAACTGCAATGACTGATCTTTTGTTAAGAACTGCCAGTATGATGGTTTGGGAATTGTTTTATATGTTATTAACTCTTTATATAGATTTGAAATGGAATTTTTCTTTTCACACCTATTATGTATAAATTCATACTGAAAATTTATTAGATTTGGAATATCTTTAAATGAGGAATTATTAATTAATCTGCATAAATCTTGAGTGTATATTAAAATGCTTTGTAAGGTTAACCAGTCCTGTGTTGAAATATTGTAAGCAGTTTTTATCATTTGTATATCTAAAACATTTAATTTACTTACACATTGAAACCAGCATAAGAATCCATTTTGTTCCCAGGAGGTTATTGTTTCCTTATATATTTTGTGAGGAAAGTTCTTAGATATGGTAAATGGGGTTAAAAGGACAAACCATAGTTTTAGATCTATGTTTGCATTGATAAGTTTCCTAAAGGAATTGATGTAATGATTAATCAGTGTTGTTTTAGAAGGTTTTGTTATATTATATTGTATAATTATGCATAGTATGTACCAGGGTTTGTCTGATTTGTCTAATATTAAAATTGTTTTTAACAGATTACATTAATTTGTTAATATAGCCATTGTTAATTATTTCCAACTGGCAAAATAATTTGGGTTTATCCAGTCTATTGTAGTTTTAAGCACAGATGCTTTTATATATGTTTCTATTTCTGGGAAGTTCAATCCTCCTTGTTTCCAGGGTCTAATGTGATGAGTTAGAGCAACTCTATTCTTTTTGGGATACCATAAACATTTTATTAAACATGAGTTTATTTCTTTAAGAATGCATCTTTCAGGAATTAACTGTATTGCTAATGCTACGTTGGCAATAAGACCATTTTTATTAATTGCAATCTGTCTTCAAAAGTTAACATAATTTTGTTCCACTTTTCTATGTATATTTCTATTGTTTCAATAATGGTTTTATAATTTATTAATATTGTTTTGTTTATATTTTTGCAAAACACTATTCCTAAATAATTTAGCATAAATTCTTGTTTTCCTATGATGAATTTATCTGTAACTTGCAGTTCTTTGTTCTGATTTAAAAATAGAAATTTTGATTTGGATCTACTAAAGTGTAGAACTGAAAATGTATAAAATTTCTCCACTACTTCTTCTAGCTCTCCTAATGACTCTCTGGAGTTTGATAGGGTTAATAAAATATCATCAGCACAAAGCATTATTTTAGATATGTACTGGTCATAGACTTCTATTCCTTTTATTCTTGGATTATTGCATAATATTTCTGCAAGTATTTGTATAGCCAAAGCAAATAAAATAGGAGAAAGGGGGCATCCTTGTTTAGTACCTTTTGTTATGAGGACAGATTCTGAGGTGAAAGGACCTAATTTAATGTAGGCTAAGTTATTAATATATATGTTTTATAATAATAAGATGAAGGGAGGAGGAAATTCAAATAATGCTAAAGTTTTAAATAGATATTCCCAGTTGAGGGAATCAAAGGCTTTTTCTATGTCTAATCTGATTACAAGTATTTCTCTATATTCTTTATTCACATAATCTATAAGAGTAAGTATCCTTTTAATATTATCATGTGTGTGCCTGTTATATAAAAATCCAGTTTGATCATTATTAATTGTTTTTGAAAGTGGGATTTTCATTCTGTTAGCTAGTATTGACATGAATATTTTGTAAACATTATTCAGTAATGATATAGGTCTGTATGATGTGCTAAGGTCTGATGGTTTATTATCTTTTAGAATTGGTGTTATGAGAGAATATTTCCATGAGGGTGGTATTTTTGCTTCTGACTAGACTTTTAGCAAAGTTTTATGAAAAAGGGAGATTACTGCTGAAGGGAAGAGTTTGCACATTTCTGTAATTATACCATCTATCCCTGGAGCTTTGTTAGATTTATTTTCTTTTATCTTGTCAACAATTTCTTTGCAGGATATAGGTTTTTGTATGTCTACTTTTAAGTTTTTGGGAATTTTTTTATACTGCTAAGGTTTGTATCTAAGTTTATTTGGTTGGTATCTAAATATTCTTTTATGAAGTGTTCCATATAATGGAAACAAAATGCTTCAAGGATGTCTCCTGTATTTGATATTTTTTTCACTTTCTTTTCATGATATATACTACTAATGTTATTTGCTTTAGATTATATTTTAATTGTTGTAGATAAGTTATGTAGATATCTGGGAGAGGTGGCTAATGAGTTTATTTTTAATTTTTCCAAGGCTAGATAAGTTTTGTATGTTAGAATTTCATTATTTTTTTTATTTAATTCCTCTATTTCTTTTTTGACTTGTGGACAATTCTGATTTTTTTTAGATTTTGCTGTCAAGAGTCGGGTTTGTAAGTCTAATGATTCAGATTCCCACTCTCTAACTTTGTTTTTGTACCAGCTACGGGTTTTACCAAATAAATATGATTTTAATGAGACCCAAACCATGACTCTACTGATTTCTGTTGTATTATTAATTTCAGGAAATAATTGTAGTTCTGACAACATCCAGGGTCTGAATTCTTTATTTTTTGTGATATATGATGGAGTTCTAGTCGAGAGGATTAAAGGTTTAAACTCTATTTGGAGCTTCATTATCAGCGAGTCATAATCTGAGAAGGGGCATGGAACTATTGAGAAGTTGAGAATTTTTGTGTGCAAATCTTGAACTACGAATAATTTGTCTATTCTGGTTTGTGTTCCAAAGCTATGGTCTTTATAGGAAAATAATAAGGATTCATCATCTTTTACTTTATAAGTGTCAATTAAATGAAATGAATAAATCCATTTTTTAAGGATTTTGAAATAGTTGCTATGCAAAAAAACTTCTTGGTGGTTTCAGAAACTTCTAAGGTACAATTAAAGTCTCCTCCCAGTATAAGATTTCCTTTATAATTGTTGTAAATAAAATCTAGGTGTTTTTTTAACCGTTCCTGCTCCAATTCCTGGGAACCAATATAGATTAGCTAAGGTCCATATTCTGTTATTAAATTTAATTATAACAAATGCTAGTAGACCTTCTTTGTCTTCATATTTATAAATAACTTTTGGAGTGATTATGTTTTTCTTCCAGAGAATTGATACTCCTTTTGTCTTTGTTCTATAGGAGGATTGAGCTAAGACTGTTTAGTCCTTAGAGTTCCAAATAAAGCTATCATTAGTCTTAAAATGCATTTCCTGGAGAAATACTACTTGTGCCTTAAATATTTTAGTAAGTTTGATCTTTTATTTCCATTATTTAAGCCATTAGTGTTTAATGATAAGAATGTTAAATCCATTTCAAGTTATTGCTCGAAGAAACTTTTTTTTTTTTTTTTTTTTTTTTTATTATAGTAGTTATACCATATTATCTAATAACATTGGATTTTATTTGTATGTGTGTAAACTTGGGAGTGTAATTTAATGTTCTTTCTTCTTTAAATATAAGTAGGGTAAAATTCTGGTCAGGCTTTAAAAAAGTACTTCTATAAAACATTAATTCTAAAGTATCAAATAAAAGTAAATATGAATTTCCCATTAAACAAGGTATGAAAGCCATTCCTAATCCAATAGATAAAGATAGATCTATTGGATTATCACTCATACCTTTAACCAACAATATCAACTGAGCTCCATATGTTAAATTATTATATGGAGAATTTTCTTAAAAGGGATATGAAATTCTATATTATTCTATTGTTCTATAGTATTTTATATATCAGGATGGAATGTTAGTAGTGGAAACAATTATTATGTTGACTTAGAAAATATCCAATATTTAGTTACCCTTAAGAGATCCCGAACATGTCAGATATGTCATTTTGGATAAATTAAATGCAACAGAGGAGCATACACTAAATAAGCCAACAACAAATAGATTCTTACTAAAATCATTTGACTAAAAGGACTCTACAGGAGACAATGAGTGATTACCAATGAAATATGAATTTATTGTAGGTGTACTGTCTTCCTTTACTTTCCCCCTCTTCAGCTCACCAACTTCAACTTACACTTATGAAAAGACGTGGCTTATCAGTGGTATCCTGACTCAGAGTAGAGGCACCCTGCATTCTAGTGTGCAGTGCTTTTACAAATTTATAGATTTACAAAGCAGAGACTAAGAATGAACTTTGATCACCCTGACAATTCCCATCCTGCTTTCAGAATGGGTAATCACATCAGGTCTAGAATGAATGTGAAGGTACCTATATGGTAATCAAGACTTACCTTAGGTAAGTATTAATCAAATAGTATTTAGAGCATAATATAGATTTCTCGGGGCAGTTAGAATACTCTTAAGCCTCTCCTCCCTTGACCAAAAACAGAGATTTCCCTTCCCTTTCTTTCCCTTGTTTTAAATCAGTACTAATAAAAGAAATTCAGCAAACATAGGTAAACAGAAATAACATTCAGTAGTCCGCCTTGTACATGACTCGCAATCCATTAAACAAGTCAGTGACTAACATCGCTTACATTATAAAGACAAATTAGAAAAAAAATTCCTAGCTCTTTAAATTTTCTGATAAAGCAAAAAGTTAAGAATAAGCTATTTTAATAAAAGTATAAAGCATTTAAATTTTTCCTTGCATGTATACATTTCTACTTATATTGTAGTGTCAATAGCTGTCTTTGAAATCTTTACAATACTTCACTTCTTCAAATCATTCCTTTTTCAATTCAGATTTTGTTTTGTCAAAACGGCAACAATATTTCAAGGGCACAATTAATATTTAGACTGATGTTTGAAATAAATAACGTCAGTTGCCAATTGAGTTAGCTTATAATATATAATTAGTGCAAATATAACATGTTGTAAAAATAATATGTATTTTTTCTGTGCTCTAGAGACTGTCATATGCAAGTGACATATATAATGTAGCATATTTAGAGCAGATAGTTTAAGGATTCAGGTTGTTAAAGTAAATTATGCTTATTAAACAGGAAGTTTCATTTAAATTCACAAGTAATTTGGGGACACTTCAGTTGAGATTCTAGGAATATGTAGTCCAATGTGAGTAAGTGAGTCCACTTTTCCTCATAAACATATGTCACAATTCATTAAACTAAGCAGAGTCTAACATCTGTCTAATAATCATTATAAAGACAAAGAATAGTAATTTCCTAGCTCTTTAAAGTTTCTGATATCGCAAAATGTTGACGGTAAGCTATTTTAACTGGAAGACTAAAACATTTCAATACTTCCTTGTGAATATATATTTTTACTTTTACTGTAGTGTCAAGAACTGTCTTTGAAATCTATGCATTACTTCACTTCTTTCAAGTCATTCATTTTACAGTTCAGATTATATTTTGTCAAAATGTCAGTAGCATTTCAAGGGCACATTTAATATTTAAACTGATATTTTAAATGAATAGCTATCAGTTGGCAAGTGAGTTTGTACAGAGTGTGAGGTAGCTGTAAAGATAACATGTTGCAAAAAGTAATACATATCTTTTCATATGCTCTAGAGACTGACAATTTCAAGTAACATATAAAATGTAACTTTTACAATGCAGGACAGCTTATGAAATCAGCATGTTAAATGAGTAATACTTTTTAATCAAGCAGCTATATTTCCGTGCACATGTTGTTTGGGAACATTTCTGTTGTGTTTCCAGGAATATGTAATCCTATGAGTATAAATCATAAAATATTTACAAATAATCATATTATTAATTTATTTTACCTTGTTTAGGTTGTTTTTCATTGTAATAACTAAACAACATTACTTTTTCTTATTATTTGTTATCTGTGAGGCTAAATGCACTTTGCAGATTCACAGTGTCCTTAGAAACTGTAGCAATTGTTTACTGTTGCTATGGCAACGCAAATAGAATGTGAAGAAAGCTTCACTTCTCTTAACCAACAGTACATTTTCCCTCCTTTTTTATGTATTTGTCAATACTAAAAGGAAATAATTCAAAGGACATATGTACATGAATGGAACATTTCAGTGTTAATCACGAACATATCCCCAATCCCATTAAGCATAACAGTGACTATCATTAATCTAATAAATATTGTAATAACAATTGATTAAGTTCACTATTCCAATTAGTCTACCTTAAAAAAAGATATTTTAGACTATTATATATATATATATATATATATATATATATATATATATATATATATATATATATATATATATATATATATATATATAGTGAGTTGTTAAATATATACAGACTATATTAATATAGTAAATAGGAGAGAATTTAGAAAGGGAGACACGATGCAGTTAAAATAAATAATGAGAAAAAAGAGAAGAGAGAAAGAAAAGAGAAAATTAAGAGAAAATACACATATACTTTGTATGTTGATTTATAGTATAAATATTTTATGTGCTATATAGCCCTCTTTCTGCGAAAGAAAAGTACCCTGTTTTACATACCTGAGGTAATGTGAAAACTCTCGTGTCATCTATTTTCAAAAAAATATAGATAAAGATTTCAGTAGTTAGTTACCTTTGTTTTAAAATTCCAAGCAGTAAAATTGGTCCTCTAAAGTAATGTTAAAACAGTTCATATCATAGTAGATGCTTTGAGAGATTTGGCTGTAACAGTATCAGCCTTTTGCTTTTTCTTCTTTTTGACATCTGTCCAGACATTTGTTTCTTTTTTTCTCTTGAGAGAAGGTGACATCCAATCCATATCTTTTGGTAAAGTAATCCCATTATTAGTTTTAATAAATGAAGAGGCTTCCTCTAAGTCAATAAACATCCTCATCTTGTTGGCATACAGTATTCTTATCTTAGCTGGATATGCAAGTTGTGCCTTGATGTTATTTTGTTTCAGAAACTTTATCATTGGTCACACTTTTTCCTTTGTTCCATTATTCTAGTTGAGTAGTTGTTATCAAATCTTATCAGGCTCTGTTTATATTTTAGAGGTGCCTTCCTCCAAGCAGATCTTAAAATCAGTTCCTTGTCCAAGTATGAAAGAAATTTGATAATTATTGACCTAGGAGGAGAGTTTGAGTTAGTGGCAGGTTTCCCATGAGCTCTGTGTGCCATTTCAATGCCAAATGAAAGTCCTTCTTTTCAATTTAAAAAGTCAGGGATCTGGCTTGATAAAAAGGAAATAATATCCTCACCTTCTGTGTTTTCAAGTAATCTGAAAATCCTGATGTTATTTCTCCTCTCCCTATTTTCCAAGTCATCTACTTTATTAACAACCTAAATGTTTTGTTTAAGAAGCAGTTATTTCTGTGTTTCCTCTTCCTTAAGTCTATTTTCTAAGTCATTTAGAGAAACCAATATTCCTGTTATCCTTGTCTTGTGTTGTTGTAGCATTTCCTTGAGGGTGTCAGCCTGTTTTTGACTGCTTGTTTTAAGATTGTCCAGGTTCTCTTTAAAATCATCAATCTTCAAAGACAACTCCTGCAGGGTAGATGCCATCTGTTGTAGTTCCTTCTTTGAGGCAGCATCCTGGTGAGAATTCTTTGAGTTGCTCATTTTAACAAGTGAATATATCTCCAAGCTTTTTGACAGGAAATTATTTGTAAAACTTCACCAAAGTTTCTAATTATGTAAATTAGTCCTTTATCTATAAGATTTTATACTTTGAAGAAAAAAAACAAAGAATATTTTTTCCTGTCTTATTTAACTAGTTACATGGAGCTCTAAAATACTGTTGCTTTCAGTTAGCCATTCAGGCTCTGCCTCTCCAAAAGAAGTTTTGCAATTGGAATAGAGATAAAAATGGCCATAATTAACATGTCAGCAAATAGCCCTGTTAGTGTTATTTAGGTGGATAAAGGGGATGCAATGGTCATCATGGACATAGAGGTATAGGGATAAAGATATTTGAAATGTTGAACAATACAAATATATACAAAAGAAATGAAAAGAAAGGCATTTATAAGATATATAGGCAAATTGATGGTTGCCTGAGAACTTTTTGGAGCAAAGATTTTCTGCCAGTATGTATATTTTACTGTATAAAGTGCAGTGATTGGCAGCTTTATTGATATTCCAAAAATTCACAAAGACACTACTGAACCCCATTTAAGACCAATTGTTTCGGAAAAAGCTTCACAGTTAGAACCTTTATCTAATTTTATTGATGCTGTTCTTAATTTAAAGAAAAGCTCTTGGGTTTGGAATTATGTGAACAAAATTATTCAGTACTTTCAATATTAAATCATTGAACTGGGATGGTGGTGCTGCAGTAGCATCATCGCCTCACAGTAAGATGTTGTCCTGTTCGATTCTCAGCTAAAGTGTCTTCTGTGTGGAGACATGCGTGAATGGGCGTACCTTCGTTGAAGGTTGTGCGTCAGGGCTGGCAACTCGGTACGTAAAAATCTACTGCCAATCATTAGCGGAAAGGAGTTCCGCTGTGGCGAACCCTAACCAGGAAAAGCCGAAAGACACAACAACAATTTGCAATATTAAATCATTGTATGTTGTCATTCTCTAACATATTGTTGATATCAAGTTTTAGGGAGAAAACATAGATTATGTATTGACATCAAATTATTTCATTTTTAAGGATATATTTTTCAACAGTTAGCCATAGAGGAAGTTATGGCCCAAAATTTTGGAAACTGAGTAATGGCTTATTGGGAAAAGTATGTTTTGTACAATAGACAAAGTTTTAATTTAGTTAAATTATAAGTTCACTTCACTGATTACATTCTTATTTTTAATTTGTTGTGGGATTGTAAAAAAAATTGCTTTCATGTATAATGAATTTAAAAGAAGGAACATATTTCCTTGAATTTTCTAGTAATATTAATAATTCCGATATCACTTTTTTAGATATTGATACTTGAAAAAAATAGAAGTTAATTACAGAGATCAGTTACAAGAATACAACAAGCAATTCTTTATTACATTATTGCAGTATATACTCCAAATATAATAAGGTATGTGTTATCATTCAATGCTTACCAATGGCAAGAGTCTTATTAGACAGGAAGTAAGATTCCTATTTTAGAAGAACAGTTCAAAAATAAATTTTTATGTAGAGCTTATCTGAAGACTCATCTGGATGTAAGCTGTACATAAACATTAAGGTACCTGCAAATATGCCAAATAACATACAAACAAAAAGATGAAAAGGTCACTCAGACAAATAACTCAATAAAAACTCTAAGAAAGACCTAGCTAATCCTAAAGTCTTTAATGTTTAATACCTTAAGTCTACTGTACTGAAGGCCCATAGGTTATATGCAAATGACATTTAAGGCATAGGACAGTGAATCATGATCACTATTACCCATCTTCCTTTCTCTTTTACCCAACTGCCACTATTAATCATGTATTCTTTATCTCCAATTTTCAACACTTCTCTTCACAGTTTTACTTTTTGCTGTAGTAATTTATCTCCATGCCCTCCCTTCTTCTTCTTTCAGCTTATCCCTGATAGGGGTTGCCACAGCAGAACAACGGTCCACAGAACGATTGGCAGTGGAGTTTTACAGTGTCAAGTTGCCAGCGTGATGCCCAACCTTTCACAGAAGGCACATCCACACACACACTCATGCCTATGGCCAATTTAGCGCGTCCAAACCACCTACAGCATGTCTTTGGAATGTGGGAGGAAACCAGAGCACCCAGAGAAAACCCACGTGACCACAGGGAGGACATGCAGACTCCACACAGAAGGCACCACAGCCAAGAATCAAACCGGAGAACTTCTTGCTATGAGGCAACAATGCTAATCGTTGCACCACCATGGCAGCCCTTCTCCATGCCCTCCCTAATTTCATTACAATTTAACCAATATGTAAAGAAGTATGTATTTCCACACAAATTTGATTAAACTATCCCATAACAGCTCACTCTCCCAACTTCTCTAACTTTCAAACGTACTTAACTTAGCTCTGTTCTTAGCAGAAGAAATATTTGCTCAATCTGTTACAAGTGATGATTATCAGGGAAGATATAGCTCACAGTTAAATTATTGGAATTACTATCTGGCCATATGCCCTCTATCTGTCTAAAATCTGTTGAAATCTGCCCAACTGTAGATTCTGAGTCTAAAGACCCTAAATATACTGTGAATATACACCCTAAATATGTGTAAATATACTGCATTCCTAGCTTGCCTTACTATACCATATACATTAGAGGTCATGCTACCCCAGCTTGACAAAATGGCAGGTACTCCCCCACCAGTGTAACAGACTTCACCCCAGTCTCTTACTTATTATTTTTTCAAAGATTTCATTAGTTCAGTGCAAATCACTGAATGTTAATGAGCAGAGCCTCAAAAAGTTAAATCTATAACCAAAGGGGTTCCATGATATGTAACTTTCATGGGTATTTTTTTCTCTTCTATGTCTTATCTAAGTATATATGGAACTACCTTAGTATACATACTCATAATATTTGACATATTTATAATCTCTCCCCCCTCAATTTTTTACTCTTAACATTTATCTATTATTAAGCCATCGTCCTCTGATCAAAAAAAAAATCATATCCATTTTCAGCTGTTACATGACCTCATTTCTAATGGGACAGGTCAACCACTGTATGTAATTATACTCCACAGCTATACTTTCAGTACTATTACATGTGCTCATGTGTAATAGCTTGTGACACACATGCTTGCCATGTCTTGCTTGAAAAAGACAAGTGTTCTAACATCTACTAGCCCAAACTCAAATATCTCTGTAGCTTTCCTAACAACCCTTCCTATAAAGTTGTATAGCCCTACTAGAGCCCTAACTCTAACCCTAAAACTACCACTCAGTTCAGAACCTGAGTTCTCTTTGCATTACTCTAATGTACTAATCCTTACTAACCCTAATACCCCTAAATGCTGCCTAAATCTAAAACACTGACTCCCCCTCACTAAAACTAAATTCCCCAAATGCTCTCTTTGTAACCCTAAAACTCCCTTCCATCTCCCTAACCCTCCAACCTCTTTACCACTTCCTAACTATAATATCCCTGTGGTTCTTTAACCTCAAAATCCCCCTCCTGTTGATATCCTCTTTTGCCACACTTACCTCTCTCCAACTTGAATAATGTGTTTCAATAAGGTGTGGCAGCTACTCGCCCAAACTCATATTCAAGTTCAAGCATATGCAGCAGCCTATATTATCTATGAGATGCTTCAGTCTCTGTCTTCAAGACTGTGTTTTTGAGTGCTTGGGACTTGAGTACTTGTAGTAGACTCTATGCTTTTCCCCTTTTATTCTCCCCATTGAGAAGACAGTCCCTTCTTTACATTTGCCCATGGAATAATTAAAACTAAACTTGCATGCATGAATAAACTTGTCTTTGATAATGATGACTATGAGTCTGAATCGTATCTTGTCACACAGACAGATGTCAGTACATGTACATGCTTGAGGCAGGCAGATTTGCTGTGGAATTTTGTATGAAGTAGTCATTTCAGCTTTAAATAGGAATGGAATGAATACACATCATCTGTGTGCATGTACAGATATGTAAGTGTGTGTGTCTGTGTGTGTGTGTGTGTGTGTGTGTGTGTGTGTGTGTGTGTGTGTGTGTGTGTGTGTGTGTGTGTCTGTGTATTAGTAGGCTTGGGAGTACTTATGTAGGTTTATCAATTCTAATAAAATGCATATCTTAGAAAGGTTGTAATGAAATGTGTGATCCAAAATTTGTTTCACATTCTAATATAGACTTTGCTTTCTTAGTAAAATTATAGGCATGCATAGTCAGGTTATTTACTCAAAGATAATGATATGCTGCTATAAAAATATATAATCTAATGGTATGATAATGTTGACAGAGGAAATCACAGCATTCAATATTTTTATCCACTTTGAGGAATAAGCTTATAATCCCACCTGCTGATATCAATTAATAAGTGAGTGAGAGGAGAAGCAGGCTCTAATCCTCCACTGTTGCCATCAATATTTCATGCAATATGTAAACATTAATATGAGGTTTGAGTTCTACAACTAACACCAATTGGAATACAAGTAGCAACTGACATTATGGTTATACCATAAATGTACACTGCTGCCACATCCAGATACAGTTCCACAGTACACAGCTACTGATTAAAATTATAATCATTGGTGCTTCAGGGATTTACCATTCTCAGATCAAGCTCAATATCTTTTTGTGCAAACTTAAAACAGTAATTGAAACTTGACCAGTATTAGTTTGAACACTACATACACACACAATTATTTGGACAATCTCTCTCTCTCTCTGTCACTCATAAACACGCATGCAATGCAACACACCTGCACGTGCAAGAAGCATGCACTCACATAAGAATATATGGGTACATATATATATATATATATATATATATATATATATATATATATATATATATATATATAAACTGTTAGTTTTTGTCAAATGGTGCCTTGATCAACATCTTATTACTTGACACAGTTTAGTTGACTAAACAGACGGTCGACACCTGCCGACAAAAGTAGCAGATTGGATGAGTCTCAGGGCTGGGTAATAGAGTCTATTACTATTACTATTACTATTATTATTAATATATCCTCATAGGTGCATTTATATATGTTATAGCACACCATATTTTCAAAGTTCTCTCATTTAAGTTTTATTACAGAATTTCCTGGCTGCAAACACTCCATTCAATCGCACAGAAGCTGGAAGCAAGATAACCATTGGAATATTAAAACCACTTATATTATAATATATATTATGAGATATTTAAGTTTTAACCAATCAGAATTATATGTTTATGTTTCTATAGAATTAAATAGAATGTTGATTTTTTCTTTTTTTTTTTTGAAATAAGAACAAACACAAGATTTATTTCTAGTTTCTTTACATAAGCATAGCGCTTATCTGCCAATTTATATAAGTTTTACCCAATAAGATTTGTTGTTTTGCTACTAAGAAGTGTAGCTATTTTTAATTGCAACAAGAAGACTTGTTGGTTTGGTATGAAGAGCATGAAGTTGTTTTTATTCACAAAATGTGAAAATTTTGATTGAAACAAAATTTTGTACTACTGTTTGGAGTACAATTTACAAATATTTCTTACTAATACTGCTTGGTGTTTTAGCTTAGCTTGAATAGCTCATAAGGCTATTCTTTCATATTTTTTCGAGACTCAGTTTGGGAAACTTGACTTTTCCCAGAGAACAGTGGATTTTGAATTTGAAATATATACTTATCATGGGTGAGGGGGTGCAGAGCTTGCCCTCCTGTAAAAAATTATGTTTTATTTTTGCTTTTTTTGTAAACCTTTTACATGCACTGAGACTGATGCACAGTGCATGCATAGTAGAGTGTCTACATGCATAAAGTCGATGATTTGGTGTTGACCTTATGCCCATTGACAGTAGTGCTGTTCAACAAAGGTAAGTAAATCCATATAGATATAATCCCAAACACACACACACACACACACACACACACACACACACACACACACACACACACACACACACACACACACTCACATGCACACACATGCAAAACCCATCCAGTACCAGCTCACCTCCTTCCCAAGCCTTAGCGTATACTGTCAAAACTAACAAAACAAATATAAACCAACCTTAATATATTGAAATGTTAATATTTAGCTTAGAGCACCAATCTCAATGAGTGGATGACACTCAAATGTAGGCACATGTAAAATCCATAGTTTTTTAACCTATAAATAAATAATCAACCCAAGTATTCAACAGTGCAATATTCAAATTGTTCACTTGAAATAAATTAAAGCTTTTCTTTGTTATGTAAATATCAAAACAGTATAAGGCTTGTACAAGAAACTGAAAATAAAACAATCAAAAAAGAAACAGCTAATGTGCAAACTAGAAACTAGATGATTCTGGCTGAAGACATACTGTGGTTTTACTATTTTTGGCTTTAAATACAACATGGAATTTTCAGAGTTCTTAAAGACAAAGTTTTGTTGTGTAAGTTGAACTTACCATAACATCAAATGTTTGATCACTGTCACAGAAACCCTAGCTATAGGCGAGGGTGTGGTGGTGCAGGGGGGCTTACCAAGGATATAACAGCTGACAAGCTTCCAAAGATTCATGCACACAAACTGTCAAGAAGCTCAAGCTGAGCTAACTAAAAGACCATTTTTGGCAGTGAAGCCTTTCAGAGCTTTAATGCCAGCAGAGAGAGGGCAGCTGAGCTCTAAAAGGACAACACTAGAAATAACAAAAATAATTCCCACACCCTGCAGGAAAAACGGACACCAAAAAACAAGGGGAATGGAGGGAGTGAAAACTTACTCCGGCAGTGATCATTCAAACATCTACTTTTATGCTAAGTTTATCTTACACAACTGTACTATGTTTTTCATATTGATCCCTACTGTTGCAGTAGCCCTAGCTGTATGGGTAGATTACCATAGCTAACTATATTTGGGAGGCGGTGGAAAGAGAAAGGTCCAGGAGCCCCAGGAGAATGGTCCAAGTAAAGTTTGATATGGACCTAGAAAATGAGTCAAGCTTATAGTGTTTTGCAAACGTATGTACAGAGGACCAAGTAGCAGCTTCTAGAATACTTGCAGAATCCAAGCCTTTTCAAAAAGCCATAGACAAAGCTAAGGCCTTTGCAGAAAGGGCCTTGACTCTGCTTGGAATAGATTTGTTATGGTGAGTATAACAAAGGTAATATCCTTAGACAGCCATTTGGAAATAGTTTGCTTGACACAGGTTGCCCTTCTTTTTACCTTCACAAGAAATGAACAGTTGATACTAAGATCTGAAAGATTTAGTGCTGTCAAGACAGTACTTGAGTTGTCTCTGGACATCCAATGTATGGGCTATCCTTTCCCCCTCATTTTTAGGTTCTGGAAAGAAAATGGGGTGAGGGGTAGTTTGGCTTAAAGTAAATTTGGATACTACTTTAGGCATAAAAGAAAGATTAGTTCTCATAGAAATGTTGTCCCTGTGGAACGTGAGGGAGGGTTGACTCATCATAAGAGCTTGTAACTTAGACATCCATCTTTCAGAGTTCAGAGCAATCAGTAAAACTGTTTTCCATGTTATGAATGTCAGGTCTTCCAGATTAGATGGCCCAAATGGAGCAAGTATTGGCTTCTCTAACATAAAATTAAGATCCCAAGGAAGAAGCACCAGTTTACTTGGAGGTCTATTATGCAAAATTGCTTTCAATAACATTTTGACATGAGGCTGCATTGAAAGAGGAGGATCTGTGGGCAGACATGCTAAAATTGCCAATAAATGAACCCTGATAAAGGAATAAGGAAGGCTATAGGATAGTAACTCACAGAAATTTTATAAATCCAGGAAACAACTAACCCTGAATTTTTCATTTGCTAATGGATATTATCTAGTAGAAGGCTTTCTTGTCTCCATTAGTACCTGCTGCACATCCTCAGAAAACAGGTGCATAAAAATAATTAAGGTCCTATCATCCAAAAAGTCAACTGAAGATGGTTGCTATTAGGGTATATCAATCACCCATCTTCTTGTGAGTTGATCCATTCTGTGAAGAAGCTTGTGGTAATTGTCCCTGGCCATTTCCCAAACAAGGGAGAACTACAGTTGTCTGGGCCACAAGGGAGTCACTACAATGATTTTCAGGAATTCCATCTGAATCTTCAGAAGAACCCTGAATATTAGTGGAAAGGATGGGAAGGCATACAAGAATATTCCTGTCCAAAGAAAATAAAAGGCATCTCTGTTCCAGACCTTCTTGCATGGGGCCCTGGAACAGACTATGCCAGTTGATTGTTCAGAAAGGAGCCAAAGAGGTCTACTTTATGAACTCCCCACAAAAGGATCAAATCTTGGAAGAACCCTGGATCTAGTTTCAATTTCTGAGGGTTTTTCCTTATCCTACTCAGTTTGGCTGATGCACAGTTTAGTTCCTACAGAATATAGGATACCTGTAGAGTGAGACTGTGTGTGACGCTATATCCCAAGCTAACATGGCTAGTCTGCAAGGCATGTATGACCTTGTCCCCCTTTGCTTGTTGATGTACATATGACTGAGGTACGGTCTGCAACCTCTTGAAGAGGTCCTGATGACCAAAGATGGTTCAGAGTTGAGCACCTTGATCAGGGCAAACATCCCCTTAATATTTATGCACTTGCATCTATTCTTGGTGTCCCACAACCCCTGCACTTTTATCCATTTTGAAACTGCTCTTCAAACAAAGTCCAAAGCATCTGTGGTGACTGAGTGTTTTGAAGAAGGTAGGGAGAAGGGGAGACCTGGATTTAAGGATATCTGTTATATCCACCAAGTGATTTACCTTCTGACAAACATCAGAAAAGATAAAGGGTGTTGATGGTGGGACCAAAGAGATTTTGAAACCACTGTATCTTTCTCATGTGGAGTCTTGCCAGGGTAATCATGAGAATCATAGATGCCATCAAATCCAAAATCCTAAGGAATTCCCTCCCAGTGACCAAAGTATGTGTGGAAAAAAACTTATAACTAGATCTAAATAAAGATCTATTTTTCCTGTGGAAGAAAGGCTCTTTGAACTCAGGTGTCTAATTATCATTGCAGGGATACAATCCTGTGTGAGGGAATTAAGAAAGAATTTTGAATGTTCTGTTGGAATACCAGCTTGTGCAAGACATCTCTCAACCAAGAAAGAGATTCCTGACATTTTGAAAAAGACTCTGCAAAGATAACTAAGTCATCTAAATATGAAAAATGTGGATACCCTGTAGCCAGCAATGAGCTATAACTGGAGCTAGACACTTTGTGAACATTTGTGGTGCAGTGGATTGTCCAAGGGGTAAGGCACATAACCAATAAAGTGATCTAGACACACAAAACTGTAATAAATGCCTGAAGTCTGGATGAAAAGGGATGTGATAATAAGCATCTTTTAAGTCTAGTGTTACCAGGAAAGCTCAAAGAGGAAGAAGAGGCAACAGGTTGTGAAGAAGCATCATTTTTAATTTGGGCACCGTCACAAACAGGTTTAGGAAAGAAAGATAAAGAACTGGTCTCCAAGCATTTTCTTTCTTTGGGACTAAGAACATGCTTGAATAAAACCCCGTCCCAACCTGGGAAGGAGGAATTGGATCTATCACTCCTTGTGACAGCATGGATGAAGAACAGGTGGAAAGAAAAGATTCTGATCTGCAGGATGAGGAATTACCCCATGAAAATGAGGAATTTCCTCCCACTGCCATATGTAGCTCCAGTGGATGATATTCAGAGCTCATATGTCTGAATCAATCTGTTGCCAATGAGAAAAATGGTGAGTCAGACTTTCTGAAAGAGCAAAAGGACCAGGGTGAGAGGGCATCACAAGGTCTCTTAAATAGTTATTCAGACTTGTTCTTTACTTGGTTTTGGGATGTTTGAGACTTTTTTGGAGTGTCCTTGCCACTTCTACTTAAACATCTGTTAATTGAGTACAGTTGAGACTATTTATTTATTTATTCATTCATTCATTTGTTTAATTATTTATTTGTTTATTTATTCATTCATTTATTTATTTTATTTTTGCTGAAAATGGATGGGGCAAAATAAAATCCCTTGGATAATTTGAATAAAAGGATGGCTGAAAAAATCTTAGAGATTCCCTGGATCAGCTTGACCCTTTCTTCACTCTTTTTTATCACCTATGCAGCAGAGGGGGGGGGGCAAACATTAAATCTCTATCCAAGGAAGAATTCAAAATTTAATTTTCTTACATTGTCTATGATGTTCTGAGAATGCAGCCAAACAAACCTCCTTAAAACAGTACCAGTGACCATAGCCCTGCAAGAAGTATCAACAGAGTCATACACACACTGTAAGCAATGTGTAGTGACCTGTGCAATAGAAGAAACTAAGTTATTTAAACCATTTTGTTTACAAGAAGAAACTGTAGATGAAGCATTCCTCTTATTTGCACAATATGTCAGAACAAGCTTAAACAAATGAGCCTGACAATTTAACATTCTAAAAATCAAAGTAATCGACGTATATACTTTTTCCCATACCTATCGATATTTTCCCATCCTTAGTAGAAAGAGTAGGATTGGCAATAACTTAATGTTTAGCAGCAGAAGAGTCAACTAAAACTATTCTAGCATGTCCAAAGGTCAGTTGTCAATCTCCTCTCCGGTCCAGCTGGTGAATCTGGGAATCTTGAGGCAATGTTACAACTGCCTCATGTACACAGACAACCCTCTCCTCCTCCCAACAAATTCCAACACATGTGAGAGATGCAACCATATAGCCGAACTGGAGGCTAAGCTCTCTCAACTCAGTACTGGTGTAACCAGTCAGGAGGAGAAGGAAACCACACTCACTACAATTCCAGTCTCACATAGACCTACCACGACAACAAACCAAACACATAAACACACAAAAACATACTCGGAGGCTCTAAATAAAAATCTGCCTAAGCAGCAGAGACCTCCAAAGCAGACACCCAAGCAACCGCTACCCCAAAACAAAACACGTGCAACACATAGCTCACAAAGCCAGTGTGCCGAACAGTCACAGCCCTTAAGGTTAAACAACACACCTGATACACTTGTAATAGGTGACTCTATCGTCAGGCACACTGACGTCCCGCTCACCAGGCTGAACAAGGAGAAGGTCACGGTGAGCTGCCTGTCGGGCGCTAGGATCCGCCACATAACACAAGCACTCAGGTCACTCTAAGGCAAGTACAAATATGACTCAGTCATTGTCCATGCTGGTGTGAATGACCTGAGACGTACCTCCCTGGGCTACATGAAAAGAGACATAGAGGAGCTCTCTGAGCACATAGTCCAGGCCGGTATGACCCTGACCTTGAGTAGCATCTTACCCTCACCAAGAATGATGCCACAATACGAAGACAAGATGATCAATTTCAATAATTGGCTTAAGTGTTGGTGTCATTCAAAGGGGATCCAATGCCTGTCAGCCTGGGATGACATGCTCGACAAGCCACGATGCTTCGCTAGGGACAGCTTGCACCTGTCACCCCTGGGCTTTCGGATATTGGCAAAGGCTCTTGCTACCCCCATAGTGCCTTTTTTAGGCAAGGCTCAAAAGACAAACCCACCTCCATAAGTATCACAAGGGATAAGAAACTAAGAGTAATGCTACTCAACGCCAGAAGTCTAAACCTCAAGATGCACGCACTCGAAACTCTCCTTAGCATGGAGAACATCGATATCTGTGCAGTAACAGAAACCTGGTTCAAGGCTCCCGAGCACCCCAGCACTACCAGGTTATACCTCATACCATGCTTTTCAGCCCCAAAACTTGGACCGAACCACAAAAGGAGGGGGAGTATCAATATTTGTCAAAGATACCCACACCTCCAGGTTGGTGGCACAGCACGAAGCATCAGAGACTATCCATGTGCAACTAACTGTGGGTAAAACTGCCTTCCAGTTTATAGCCTGCTACAGACCACCCTCCCAAACACAGGAACCCCACTTGGCCTTCCTGAGAATACTGGAAAATATGAAGGTCTCTCCAAACATCATTATATTGGGCGACTTCAACTACCCAAACATAGACTGGGAGCATTACTCTAGCTCCAACACCCTAGCCCAAAGGTTCCTAGAATTTATAAACTCAAATGCTATGGAACAACTTGTTACCACTCCCACAAGAGGGGAAAACATACTGGACCTGATCATCACCAACATGGCGACACTATGCTCCAGACCAGAAGTGTATCCCACACTGGTAAGATCAGACCATAAACTAATCTCACTGGATATTCACATCCCGACCTCACCCCCTGCCCAGAAAACCACAGTGAAAAACTTCTCTAAAGCAAATTTCACACACCTCAAAACCGAGGCGAAATCCTTCAAAGCCCCCGGGCCTGTGGAAAATACGGCCCAGACCGCAGAATCCTTTATAAACGCATTCTATGAACACCTTCAGGAATGCATGGATCATGTAATCCCAAATAAAACCAAGTCCCAATCCTCCAAAGGCAGACGTCCTGTCTGGTGGAACCCAGCCATAAACAAACTATACAATGGAAGGAGGAAGCTACTACATGATAGAGCAAAATCCCAAAAAGGGAAGGCATCTCTGATCAGTATTAGCAAAAAACTACGGGCACTCATAAAATCGTCTAAGGCCAGCTTCGAGAGAAAAATTGCACAGGACACTAAGGATAATCACAAGGCTTTCTTTAGTTATGTTAGGAACCTGGGTGGGAATTCCCAGATATGCTCAGAATTAGTCCAAAATGACAAAAAATACACTGAGCCCACAGACATTGCCAACATCCTAGCTGACAGGTTCAGTGCAAACTTCTCCCCCCTCTCCCCACCAAAAGGACAAATATCTATCCCAACAAAGTGCTGCCCCCCTGACATCTCAGATGCTCAGGTAAGAGCCGCCCTCTCCAAAGCAAAAAACACAGCATCAATGGGACCAGATGGTGTCCCGGGCTGCGTCCTACATGAACTCCAAGAAGAGCTAAACCCAAACATAAAACTACTGTTCAATCTTAGCCTTACTACAGGATATGTACCCAAAGAGTGGCGTACAGCAACAGTGGTCCCTCTCCACAAAGGTGGTGCCTCAATGGATCATGGAAACTATCGCCCCATAAGCCTGACTAGCTTGGTCTGCAAAGCTATGGAAAGGATCATCATGGACCTCATAAATAAAGATATTGGGGACCTACAGACACTGGATCCTACCCAGTTTGGCTTTGTTAAGGGCAGATCCTGCCTCTTAAACCTGGTCGATTTCTTTGAAACAGTCGCCAAGGCCATTGACGAGGGGAAGGTGGTCCACACAGCCTACCTGGACCTCGCAAAAGCCTTCGATACAATACCCCACTCGGGCATTATAGATAAGCTCACCAGCTTAAATATAAACCCCTATGTCACTAGATGGGTTGCAAACTGGCTCAAAGACAGAACCCACATGGTTAGAATAGCTGGAGCCATGTCAGACTCCAAACCAGTTACAAGTGGCGTCCCACAAGGCTCAGTCTTGGGACCTCTCTTGTTCGGTATATATTTCTCGGAGGTACAGGCCAACATGGAAGGACTGTGGCTGACCAAGTTCGCAGATGACTGCAAACTGGGCACCATAATAGACTCTCCAGCTGACACAAGCATCCTTCAAAAGGGCCTCATAGAAACAGACAACTGGTGCCAGAGCCATGGCCTCAAGCTAAATGCCAAAAAGTGTATAGTCATTCCTTTGGCAAAAACAAAGTGCCCACAAATTACCACATAGGTGGTAATCCATTAAGTACAGAAGAAGTAATTAGGGACCTGGGGACCCAAGTTGATAGCAATCTCTCATTTGACAACCACGTGGCCAAAGTGGTTAGAAAAACATTTTATATAGCCCACCTAATCATGAAGGGATTCACATCTAGATCAGGGGAGGTCATCGTGCCTCTTTACTCATCCCTCATCAGGCCCATAATTGAGTACAATGCCCCTTTTGGGATGTACCTTACCAGACACCTGCAGCAACTGGAAAGACCCCAAAAGTACCTCACCAAGAGGATCAAGGGGCTCAAACAGATGCCGTATGCTGCCCGGTTAAAGAAACTCCAGCTCTACTCAGTGGCATACCGCCTGCTCAGAGGCGATCTGTGCCTGACTTATAAAGCCATGTCCAACCTGGAATTAATGGACATGCTGCACCTCAGAAAATCCAAATCCCATCGAGCTACACGCTCGAGGGACTTAAACCTCAGCACTGGAATAAATAGGACATGCTGGAGGGACAGATTCATAACCCAGAGGCTCCCTTCACTCTGGAATAAAATCCCAGTCCAGGTTAGGCAGAGTCCCTCATTGACTCTCTTCAAGAGGAATCTTGATGAGTGGATGGGATATCGTAGGTTTACCCCGGGTATCACTTCTGTGTCACTGTTAGACAGAAGCGCAGTATACTAACCTCGAAAAAGGGCATAGCAAAATTAATTTAAAATGGGTGGCGAAAGCCATACACACTCTGGCTAGGCTTATAAATGCCCTAGGGCAGATAGCCTAGTATGAACCTATGAACCTATGAACCTATAGACTGAGAAACATTATACATCCTATCTGCCTTTTTAGGTACAGTTGGCTGACTATCAAGAAAACTGTGTACAGTAAGATACACATCCTCTAAAGCAGACAAGACAGGAGGAATGGGTGAAGGTTCTGGAAAATCCTTCTTTAACAACTCATAGTATTTTCTGAGGGACTGTGAAACCTCAGTGTTTTTCCACTGACAACAGTGTGACATTCTAGCAATAGTCTCAGAAAAAGAGATAGCCTCACTGACAGAATCAGAAGGTAAGCTCTCCTCTGAGTCTGAATCAGAAATCTGAGGACAAAACCCTGATTCCATCTGTGATTCTTCTTTTTCAGACTGAGAATCTTTAATCTCTTCAGGAAAAGAGGCATCCCTCTTTCTTTTACCAGAAAATACTCTACAAGAAGGATCAATAGCTTGAACCAAGCCATGAACCAGTCACAGTCCCAGTACCAGTAAACTACTCCTATCCAAAGAAATTTGAGGAGGACTAGACACATACTTCATTTTCTGTTTCTTCTTGACAGAAAGAATGGGACCAACCATGTTACTAATGGCAGCTGCTGTTTCTCCAGAGATAGGCACAGCATTCTGAAACAACAGGGAAACCTTCCCTGTTCCCTCTCTCAGGACTGACAAGAGTGGCTTTCTCTTGTAATCTGAAGGGATCCCAACAGCCACACAGGATCTGGCTATAGAAGCTACATGAGAGGGATCTGGGGTAAAAGTGTTGCCTGAGGTACAACAAATGGCCACACCAGAGTCACCTACCTGTTGTTTATGTAAATTGCTAGCCTGCTGTGGTGGAAAAGGCTGCTTCTAAATTTTTTCTTTTTGTGTCTAGAATAAGGATTGAGCATGGGACCGACAGTCTGTTCTATGGTCAAAACAAATAACCACCACAAACATGGTTAAAAGGGCAGTTCTGAACATCATCCCACTACCTAAGAAAACCACTCCCTCTAGCCCTAACGATTACAGACCAATCGTTCTAACATCCACTGTTATGAAATGTTTTGAGTGGCTAATCAAAAAGCATCTTTCATCATGCCTTCCTCCTGATTTTGACTCTGCAGTTTGCGTACAGAGCTAACCGATCCATGGCTGATGCCAGATCAGTAGCACTACACATGTCCCATGAGCATTTAGAGGGCAAAGACAACTATGTGAGGATACCATTCATAGGCTTTAGCTCTGCATTTAATACGATGGTACCAATGCATCTGATAGAAAAACTGGCACATGTAGGAATCAGTAAACATCTCTGTAAATGGATTCTGGACTTCCTGATTGAGAGACAATAGAGGGTGTGTTCAGGTAAGAACACATCAAAGTGCATCACAATTAACATCGGGATTCAACAGGGATGTGTTCCCAGCCCACTGTTATTCACCATCCTGACCCATGACTGCTATGATAAGAACAAGTTCAATCATATCATCAAGTTTGCTGATGACACCACAGTCATGGGGGTCATCACAAAGGAGGATGAAAGGGTGTACAGAGAGGAGGTGGCATCATCAGTTGGTGTGAGGGAAACAACCATGGCCTGAATGTAAGCGAGACCAAAGAGATCATCACTAACTTCAGGAAAAGGCTGAAAAAAGCTAAGCGTCCTCCACATATTCTCTCCACCTTCTGTAGAGGTGCAATAGAGAGCATCCTCACCTGCAACTTCACAGTGTGGTTTGGAAGCTGTACAGTTACAGAAAGGAAGGTGCTACAAAGTGTTGGGAGGATTGCAGAGAAGGTAACAGGTTCTAATGTTCCATTGATACATCTTTATTCTGCAAGAAGTATCCGAAAGGCCACCAAAATAATACAGGCCAACACGCATCCTGCAGATGGACTGTTTAAGCATCTGGCATCTGGCAGGAGATATCACAGCATCTGTGGCAGGATTACAAGATTCAGTAACAGTTTCTACCATACATTGATTAGACTTCTGGCACTAGTCCCAAAGGTCTGGACACATAATCAATTTTTATTTATTTGTGCAATATATACTTACATATATTCCAAGTAAGTGCAATATTTATTTATTATATACATAGTCAGTATTATTTAACTCACTCAAGTGCAATATTAGACAAATAACTTTGGCATTTCAAGGGTTGTTTTGTTTTACTTTAAATAAGGAGGCTATTCTTTTCGTAAATGAGTGTTGGTAAATGTCTCTGCTCTTCCTTGCATTTATTGGGGTAGTATTGTATTTGCTAATTATGTTTATTCCTCTACTTGTATGTGTTGTTTCACTTGTCTTTGTAATCTCAAGAATTGAGCTGATGTACAAAATTTCATTAAGGCTACGTGTGTAATTCTAAATGACAATAAAGTTTACTCTGACTTTGAGTTTGACTTTGAACATGGGCTGATTTAAAAAAAAAATATTCAACCAACAATGCACCAACATTTGAAAATGTGTTGTTACATTTCATTCCAAAAGACATTTTAATGAATCTATACAGCCCAAATAGGGTAAACAATGCTGACTTCACCCTTGCTGTGGGTGTCAAGTTTGCCAATAACCCTTGATTAAGTCAACAATTGACAGACATTTTCCCCATCCAGTTGTTCTGAAGATTAATCTGCTCTGGACATGAGGCGTACATCTTCTTTTCTATGACTGTTTATTTTTTAACATTGTACATAGCAGAGGTTTAGTTAGCTACTCTGCTGCCCAGTGCCATCCTTCAAAACAAAAGTGCAAAAAAACAAAATAAAAAAACTCATTAACTTAAGTGCAACTGCTACAGTTTATGCCCCATACCTGATTGTAGTCTTAGTGCCTGGGACAACTGCCCTCCTCACCCCACCCTAGCTATGCCTCTGGTATACAGAATCAGATGGTTTCATCATTTTCGGTAAACAACTTATACAAGACCTATGGACCACTTGGTTCTTGAGTTACCAGCAGTTAAACATTGCATCCAGTTGCTTGTGCTTGGATTGTTTAAATTGCTGACCTATCCTGTTTGAATGGGATTGGGTTCCTTTGGCCACATCATTCTTTGCAGGCTGGGTGCACCTTGACATAACAGTGAATAGGTTCCATGACTCACACAGTACTACCAGGATTTCTTGAGCCTAAGTAGGGGATAGATGTTGCTTTACTATTACCTGATCTAGTGAGGTATTAGCTCCAAACTTACTGAAGAGGTCTGTCACTATACCCCCCTCTGATTCCTGTTGTGATCAGTGCAGATACTAAATACTACATACTCTGTATCACTGTATCCCTTTATCATATTTACAAGTTTTGTAATATATTTTTCTACCCCATGTCTGCAGATCATCAAGATGTTGTCACAGCCACACATTCTTTCCTTAATGGGGAAAACGCTTTAGTGCCTATAGATTTTCCTCTGGTGTAAGAATTACTAGAGCACACTCATTCCCAGATCAGTCAAGGGCAGACTGTGACAAACAAGTTAACTAGGCAGCCATAACGGGCTTACTGTTGTAATCCCTAATCTCTCCACTGGTAGGAATGTACACACCTGCATCACTGCATGGACTTTCTATGCCTTTCTTTCCAATGCATTGGAGCTCCTTTATACATATGAACATAGTCTACCATCACAGGACTGAGCCACATCTCACATGATTCCCATAAGTGACTTTCCACTATCAGTGCTACATGGCTCCTGATCTAACACCGAAGTAGCAGAATGTTGCAGGATACCCATTACAGACTACTCACAGGCATTGTTATTAATCCTTTCTGCTCACTCTTCAGCCCCAAAGCTGTTATTCAAAAATCTGGTAATATGGCTGCAGTCAGGGCTTCACTCTTCTCCACTACAGACAGGAATTTTATCATATCAACATGACAGATCTTGCACTTTTCCCTCATTCCTGGCAATTCCACCATATAATTGAGGTAATTTACTTTTTGCGCTATCACAAATGGGCTCTCCTTTGCTGACTTTAACTCATTTTGGTGAGCAGAGTGACTACCATTTCTCTTTGTCCAACTGTTTGTTTAGGAAAAAAGATGGTAGAACATCAAAACTACATAATATCTGCAACCTCCCAACAGCAGACTCTGTAATACTGCAGAAGAAGAAGCAGAAAATAGCCTCAATCTCAATGGGAATACATTTCCACAGCACTAAATGCTCAGTGATATGTTATTTCACATATTTTGTTTTATATATTATCCTTAGTGCAAAAGTAAGTATATCCAACTTATTTTTAGTTTTCTATTGATACAAAGCAAGTTTAGTACACATTTGCATAACTTTACTTTAAAAGAACAGACACATTTTCTAACATTATTTTAGTTCTTCTCTCACACCCTAGCAATCAGTACCTTACATTCACAGTTTTTTTTTTAACAATATTGACTTATTCTTCTATCTTACCATATGTTCAATGGATTGCAGAACCTGTGTAATTAAATTAGCAGACGCAGCATGACTTGCAGCTGGACATTCTAACCTGGACTGATTTACAGACTTTGAATAACTGAGCTGAGAGTTTGAACCGGCACTACCTTCCAACATGATTAAACATCAAATGTCCAGACAATCAGCCTTTCAAAATGCAAAGAAAATCTGAGTATGAAACTCAAGCGTGGTCAGTTTGGGAAACAGCAGACTACGTTTGTTCTAGAAAGTTAGAAGGATCAGTAGAATATTTTTTTCTGAAAATGTGTGTACATTATCTTCAATATAACTCCAAATGGAAGATACTACTCACAACACATTTAAGGTTAAGAAAGAACTGAAATGTTGGCTCTTTACAAATAATGTTTTAGCACTTTTGTAACAAATTAAATGAAAATGAACTTTGTGACAGTGTAAGCTTAACTTTTGGCTAAAGACAACACTCAAAGCACATACTTGTTGAACAGTATTCCAATTGAATATGTTAATGTAATCCATAAGATATAAACACTATTGCATAATAAATAAAGACAAAACATCAAAATAAGCAAGTCAACATAAAACATGGAAGACTCGGACAGTTTGTTACCAAATGGTCAGCAGAAAAATACATTTTTAGAAATCTTTTAAGACTATTAAGGGTTGGTGATATACTTTACCAGACTGGTAAGATGTTTCAAAGGGAGAACTCCTGCAAACAAAATGAACACTCACTAAATGGATCAAGTTAAACCTCGGGGGTATCTATCACCCAGTGGATGGAAGAATATGGGGCACTAGCTCATTGGTGAGTTAAGTCATGCATTGTAGCTTCACAACACCCACATAAAATTATGGTAGTGATATACTCCAGTAAGTAGCCAGACTGCAGAATTCTGCACCCAGCTGCAGTACTCACATTCTGAGACTAGCAACAATCTAGCCTAAAAGAGACCAATGCATTTATCACCACAGTCTGCTGAAAAAATAAGGTGCTTCCTTGGGGAGATATTTCCCAGTAGAAAAGAGGAGGACTTCATGACTATAGACCTCTGGTCATTGAAGGTGTGAAGCTCGCCAAATATTACACATGTATTTCACACATTTAGTTTGAATTCCAGGTTTGCTCTGGAATTACAGAGCTGATATAAGTATATTTTTGGCACTTTATCTAACTGTTCAATGTTTCTTATCAGTACCACACTGGTTTTATTTGCTTGACTGAATTATTTACTTTTCCGTGTCTGCATTTATATATTTTCTGACCTCTGGTGGAATTTTTGTTTCCTGATCTTTGCTGATTTTTTTTTTTATTTCTGCTCTAAGGCATTTGGTACAGCACTTTAGCTTGGACTAACGGGTGCCACATAGGGGGTCCTTTACAACTTTCTGGGGCAGCAGGGAATTTGTGGTGAACTCATTCCACAGTGGAAAAATTGTCAAACAGCTTTTTTTGTGTTATATGACTGCCTCAAGGTTTGGCTTTGGAAGAGTCTTTTATCTTGCTGGTATAAAAATATTACCTTTATGTGAATTTCTGCTTATCTTGCTATAAGCTCCATTGTGCCTTTCTGAGAGTGCTTCTTAAACAATCTGGAACTACAGAGCTGACATAAGTATATTTTTGCACTTTATCTAACTGTTCAGTGTTTCTTATCAGTACTGCACTGTTTTTATGTATTTGCTTAACAGTTCTGCACTGGTTTTATTTCTTTACTTAACAGTACTGTACTGTTTGTATTTATTTGCTTGACTGAAATATTTACTTTTCTGTGTCTGCATTTATATATTTGCTGACCTCTGGTTGAATTTTTGTTTTTCTCCCAGCCTCTCACCCATCTGCTGCTGTGTTCTTAAAGTAGGTGGCTTTCTGTTGCCCGCCCCTTCTGTAAATTTGATCTGGTACACTCTTCCCAATTCCGTATCATTACCTCATTCTACCTAACAAAGAAATCATTTGGTAAGGCCAAACCCCTTAGTTCCTTAACATTGAATTATCTTCTGTTCCTCCTTTCTCCCTTTTCACTTTACTAACAAACAAACAAGAAAAAAAGCAAACACTTTATTCAGCTCAGCTGCTTTTACTGTATTTCTGTTTCTTCTGCCTGCTCTATTACTTCATTTTGGCTTTTCTGCTACTTGCTGCTGCTTGTTCCCTAAAGTGTTCAATTGCATTTTTTCTGTTGCATTTATTACTGCTTGTTTATAGCCTGCTTAAATTGTAAGTGTTATTCTAAGCCTCTTAGTTTGGGTTTAAGCACTTGGGCTTTTGGCCTATCCCTTTGCTCTCCCTGGCCTTTCTCCTTCAGATTCTGACAAATATGGATGGACAATTTCCTACAGTTTCTCCTGCCAGTCTGGTTGATATGGGCCTCCTGAGACAGTGTAGCAAATGCCTCATGTACACAGACAACTATCTACTACTACCACCTAAGAACACAATTTTCAAGAGATGAAATTACATTAGGAACATAGAGTCTATGCTCTCTCCCTCACAAGCCAGTATATCTGGCACTGAAAAGGTTGTCAACACAATCACTACACCTCAAACACCACTCACATATACACAACACACACCCACATATGCAGAGGTCCTCAACAAAAACATACCCAAACAAAGGAGACCTTTGAGGCAAAAACACATGCAATCTCCACAGCCCTCCACACCACACACCATGCATAGTTCACACACCTGTGTCTCACAGCCAGTAAGGTGTAAGCATAAACCCAACATATTAGTCATAGGAGACTCCATTGTGAGACACACAGACGTGCTTCTAACAAGGCTGGTTAAGGAAAAAGTCACTGTTAGTTGTCTGTCAGCATCCAGAATCCGCCATATCACATATGCACTCAAGTCTGTCAACAACAGGTACTGTTATGACATAGTCCATTTTGGCATAAATGATTTGAGATGTACCTCCCTGGACTATATGAAGAGAGATATGATTAAACTCACTTAATATGTGTCCCATGCGGGTATGTCCCTAGTCTTAAGCAGCATTCTACCATCACCCAGAATGATGCCTCAATACAAACAGAAAATGATTGACTTTAACAATTGGCTTAGTTTCTGGTGTCATTCCAGGGGGATCCAGTATCTGACAGCCTAGAAAGATATGACTGACAGATCACAATGCTTTGCCAGAGATGGCTTGCCTCTGTCTCACTTGTGCTTCAGGCTTCTGGCAAAGATGCTTGCCTCCCCCATAGTGCCTTTTTAGGAAAAGTGATGAGGTTAAAACTACCAACATAAGACTTTCAACAAAATGCAAATTAAAGGTCATGCTGCTAAACACTAGGAATCTAAACATGAAACTGCACAAGCATTCTTAACCCTGGAAAATGCTGACATTTATGCAGTCACAGAAACCTGACTCAAAGCTGCGGAGAGCACCCCAGCCTTACCTTGCTACTCATCCTATCATACATAGACCCCAAACTGTAGGCAATAAAGCCAATATATATATATATATATATATATATATATATATATATATATATATATATATATATATATATATATATATATACACATATTAAAGACATACATACCCTCCAGGCTGTTCAAAACAGTATGACACACAGGAGACAATCCAGGTGCAGTTAACCATTGACAAGCCCCTATCTACTGACAGCCAAATCTGACTCAAGATGCCCAATCTGCCTATCTGGACCTCTTCAAATCTATCCAGATTCAACCCTTTACCCTGATCCCCTGATCCTTGGTGACTTTACCTACCCAAACATAGACTGGATGAGCTACTCATGCCAGAACACAAATGCCCAGAGAGTTCTTGATTTTGTCAATGCAAATGCTTTGGAACAGCTAGTTGATACCCCTACAAGAGGTTTTAATATCTTGGACATGGTATTAGCCAACATGAATAACCACTACAGCATCCCTGCAGTATCATCCTCCGTGGTATGATGCAACCATAAAGTGGACACTTTCAAAGTCACCATCTCCCCCAACCCCCCTCTAGCTAGGATCAAACAAAAAATCGTCTCCAAAGTTGATTACAGCCTCCTGAAGAATGGTATAAGCAGCTTCATGGCCCCTTCCCCCCCTCTAGGAATAGGCACCAGTATCCAAAACAATACCAAAGTACTATATGAGCATTTATATAGATGCATAGAATCACAAACACTCGACAGGACTAAATCATCCTCCACAAGGAAGAGTAAACCTGTCTGGTGGACATCTGCAATAAATAAACTCTATAACAAAAGGAAAAAAATTGCTGCCTAGGACCAAGAAGGAGCAGGTGCTCAATTGGAGGCAATCTATCCTTAGCCTGAACAAGCAAATAAGAGGACTAGTGAAATTCTCCAAAGCAAACTTCCAAGTCCTAATTGGCCACATCTTCTAGAGACAATCATAAGATATTCTTCAGATATGTCCACAATCTCAAAGGAAGGATCCAGATCTGTTCAGAACTGGTGGTCAAGGACACCACATCTACAAATGCCGTAGATATAGCAAACTTGCTGGCTGACAGATTCAGCAAAAACTTCACCCTTCTGTCCCCTCCATCAGTAAATCAGGACACTCCCAGTACCTGACCCCTTCCCCTTATATCTAGGGAACAGGTCATCACTGCTCTCTCAAAGGCAAAAAATATAGCCTCCACGGAACCAGATAACATTGCAGGTTGCATCCTACATGATCTCAGGCAGGAACTTGCAGCACCATAGGCACCCTATTCAAACAAAGCCGGAGTACAGGCTTAGTCCCAGCTGAGTGGAGGACAGCCTCTGTCATCTCTTGGCACAAAGGTGGAGCACCCACCGATACAGGAAATTATAGAGCCATCAGCCTAACTAGCCTGATCTGCAAGGTCATGAAATGTATTATCATGGACCTCATTAACAAGGACATTGGCAACCACCAAACACTTGATCCCACACAGACTGGCTTCATCAAGGGGAGGTTATGTCTGTTAAATTTGGTTGACTTTTTTTAGACAGTGACTAAAGCCATGTATGAGGGAAAGACGGTGTACACCACCTACTTGACCTGGCCAAAGCCTTCAACACTATTCCCCACTTAGGCATAATAGAGAAACTTACTCAACTAGGCATCAATCCGTATGTTACCAGATGGGTAGCTAAGTGGCTTTCTGATAGAACCCACCTAGTAAAAATGGAGGAAACCACCTCAAGCAGTAGAACTGTAATGAACAGCATACCCCAGGGTTCATTCATGGGGCCACTGTTATTTAGGATATACTTTTCTGAGGTCCAGGCCAAAACCAGTGGGCTATGACCAACCAGGTTTTTAGATGACTGCAAGCTGGGTGCTATCATCAATTACCCTAGTGATGTGGACATCCTCCAAGATGGTCTCACCCAAACAAATGACTGATGCTAGAAACTTGGCCTCAAGCTGAATATCACAAAATGCATCATCAACCCCTTTGGAAAGAGTGATGTCCCCACAAATTATCACATTAATAATGTTTTAAACGAGCAATCAGTGTGAGGGATTTGGACACCCAGGTTGATAGCAACCTGACATTTGACCACCATGTTCCTTCCATTCTACAGAAAGCTTTCTACATGGCCCACTTCATAACGGACAAGGGTTATTACAACCCTGTATTCTTCCCTTATAATGCCCATTATTGAGTACAATGCCCCGTTCAGCATGTACCTCGGAAAGAACATGCAGCAGCTGGAGTGAGCACAGGGACTTAAAAATCTACCATACACAGATAGGCTAAAAGCCCTATCCCTCTAATCAGTTTCATACAAACTCCTCAGAGGTGACCTCTCTCTAGAATACAAGGCAATCTCGGACCCTGCCTTGATGGGACTGCTGCATATCCGCAGGTCAAGCTCCACTCTAGTAACCCACGCGCATGGCCTCAACCTGGTCTTTGACATCAATAGGGTTTGCTGGTGGGACAGATTTGTGCCCCAGAGTCTCCCCCATCTGTGGAATAGACTCCCTCTCTACATCCAGCAGAGTACCTCTTTACCCCATTTTAAACGCAGTCTGGATAACTGGATGGGAAACAAAAAATACATCCCTACGATTCTACCCATGTCCCTGCTTGACAGGGGCATTGGGTGCTGACTTGTTTAAGCATGGGCTAAACTCTTGGCTAGGCTTATAAGGGCTTCAGGGCCAATAGCCTAGTAACTTCCTATGATCCTAGGTTACCACTGTAAAGACATAAAATCACAAAACTGACCAGGATGAATTGTGATTGGTGACCTGAATAGTCAAATACACCATAATACAGGTATTGAGTTTCAGACAATTATAACACATCCAAATATGCATGCATTGCAAGTCAGGAGAGAACTTTTTGAAGACAGACCTGGAATTCTGGGGAAAAGTACAGCTGTGCTTTATCAGTAAACAGTGATTGTTTATAGTTTTTCAAATGACATCTCCACGATACAGCATATACACACTGAACAACAATGCCTCCAAATTGAAACCTGCAGTACCCTACATACGAGATGGAATAAAGAGGTACTGTTAATTCCACATGCAACCCTACAACAGGAAATGTGGTAAGAAAACCATTAGCAGATTGCATGTATGATGCCACCTTGATAATTTAAATCTTCCAATAAGATCTCATGGTCCACATGTTAAATGTTGCAGTGCTGTCTGAAAGAACAAAGAATAACAACAATGCCATCTGGCTAGGGAAAGATCATTGAACACTCTATCAAGGATTATATCTGTACTATGTTGTGACTGAAAATCAGACTTAATAGATCACAGATGTGATCATTTCTATACTAGGAATCCAGATGTACATAAGCCACCTTTTTGATGACCCTTACTAACAAACAGAAGGTTTGAGATTGGTATACAATAATTCAGATCATCTCTGTTTAGACTGGCCTTTTTACAGATTATAGTAACTGAAGAATCTTTTAAAATAGATGGAGAATATTCACTCTTTTAAAAGATAGTTTAGTACTCCTGTAAAGGACCGACCCCTACAACTCCAAGCATTATATTACAATAGTGATAAGAAAATGAACCATTTGACAAGATGGTTGAATACATCCCGAAAAAAAGAGGGATAAACTTACCACAACTGGAAATGCTAAACTCACACCAAGAACAAGATAAGGAACCCTTATTCAAACAACTGAAGCCCATGATACATGCACAAGGACAACATTGGCCCTAATGGGGGTGAGCTTAGCAGTCAAACACTGAGCAACAAGTTTGTGTTCTTCAACAGAGAAATAACTCTGTATGGCAAAACAGGCTACCACCATATACAAAATAATTCCTGTTTGATTTGATTGTCTGGGACAATAATAAATGCTTTTTCAAGGTAATCTCAGTCTGGCAAATAGAAAAATGTTCACTCAGTGGGAAACTATCCTTCAACAGATGAGTCTGTCACTGTCTGCATTCTTACCTTCATCTCTTCCTGAGATTATGGAATGCAAGACTGTACTATGAGACATGCTGAACAAGATAGACCAGATGTACACAGCTTAGAGACAACAAATCAAAAGAGGCAGTCAAGGCCCTCGTATAGGACTCATCTGTGTCATCAATATTTTCAGTACTGAACCCCAAATGCCGATGTGAAGTAGAAATGAATGAATCAGATGCAACATGATTTAGACTTTCCACATTATCAGACTGTGATCTGGGTGCACTGCCCAAGTCTCATTAACCAAGTGACAAGTTCAGTCACTGAATCAGTCACTGATCATAACATCAGAATGAAATATCAGGTACAGAGTATGTCCACATTTATGGGTAGTGATAATAACCAACTGAGCAAACCAAAATCTCCTCACAGCATAAAGGAATTATTTTACAAGAATAAGCTCACAGTTGGCATCAAACTAGGTTTCAGTAACAAGTGTGATGTCAGTGCCTGAAACAAATGTGATATAACAGCAGACTTACTCCTGAAAGAAATGACACTGCAATATAGCATCCTGGTCAGAGTTTCATGAAGACTGGTTTCAATTTCTTTTCAAGATGGAAAAAAGGAATTTACAGGTACACATCATAGAACTGTATGACGTGTTCCAGCAGTGTGTTTCACTCCATGTCTGGTGGAGTCAAATCGGAACATAGAAGGAACCAACACTTGTACTGTGTGATATTACTCAAGGTCTACATATGTTGCACAGTGTGTATTAAAAAAACTATTCAAGGAGTTAGACTGATTGACTTAAAATTGGCAAAATATGGTACTACAATACAGCAAAGGTGATCTAGAAATTCCAGAAATATATGTTAAGAGAGTGTCCTCTCTGAGGAGCAACAATTAACATAAAACTCCAAATTGTAATAAATTCAGTGACTAGTAGAAGCTGTAAACTACAAATAACTGAAAAATATGATGCAATGGATATTCCTCTTCCAAATCATGAATGATAAATGGTTACAGCTAGAAATGTTTCAGCATACCTTGCACAATATAGGTCCCACCATTGCTGGACTTTAAACTTCAATGAAGGATCCTCCAGAATACATTCATGATTGACACAAGTGGACAGATGGATAACTAACCTGTCAACCTCAGTTCCAGTCAGTATGACAGCAGCAAGACTTTAAATGCAGATCACAGAGTTAAATTACAAGCAAAATTTGTCAGCACTAACAAAGTTTGTTAGTTTGTTTGTTTGTGTCTTTCAGCTTTTCCCAGTTAGGGGTCGCCACAGCAGAACTTCGGTCCGCTAATGATTGGCAGTTGATTTTTACATACCAGCTTGCCAGGCCTGATGCACAACCTTCAACAAAGGTACGCCCAGTCACGCATGTCTCCAAGCAGAAGACGCTCTATCTGAGAATCGAACCGGTATTCTCCAAAAATCCCATGCAACAGAATCTACAGCGGCAGTGTTAATTCTCAGTCTTACAGTAATGGAATGCACCACTTTTTTTTCAGGTAGGCCCCAGTATCAACAGGATCAGTGAATCAGTTAAAAATCAAGTAAATGTTATTGCCCTCAGTCCTCAGTGCAAAACTAAAACTACAGAGTAAAAACAAACAAGGAAAAACAACAATGAGACTTTCAGTAACAGCAGCCAAAATACCACCACAAAAACTTGTGCAAACGGTACACACTTACTAGTATTAGTGTCAGGCATACTCCATTCTTATGATTATCAGTTTGTTGTCTATTTTTTTGTAGTTATTACTGACATGAACATCAACCTCCTTTGTTACCATAGCACTATTCACTCCTCACTGGCTTGTTATAAGTGTATAAATAGCTGGAGTGAAACTCAGGCTGAGGAAACTGTCATACATAGCCAGTCTCCGTTTTTAATTTGGTTATCCACAGTCCCACTACTGGTAAAACAAATATCTCATGGGTGTCATACACATGGCCCTTTTGACCTCTCATACGATCCTGTGACTAAGCAGTATATGTACCAACAGTGTCACCCATAGCTTCCACAGAAGTTACCCAACTACAGAAAAAAAAAACCACCTTTCTTCAATACAGAGAGAGAGAGAGAGAGAGAGAGAGAGAGAGCTGGCATCAGATCCGAAGTCCTTCCTTCAAAATCTCATTACCAAATCCTGGGCCACCTGAGTCATACTAAGGGTCTTCAAACTAAGAGCCTTATCCCTTTGTGCCATTAAGTCTACCAAATACCTTTCATTCAAAATATGGTTTGTTTTTATCAAAAATAGTTGAGAACTCTAAAATATGCACACTGATTACTGCTGCAAATTAACCAAACAGAACCTGAGTTTTAGAAGTGATAACTTTTTACTGGTGCATAGGCAAGTTCATGGTGAAATATCAGCTTACTTATGATATCACATTGGTTCCCTATTGAAATGTTGGCACTCATAAAGCTGTTCCCTAAACTAGAAAAAAAAATAAAACATCGAACAAGCAGAAGAGTGACTATCAAACATCAAAATTTTCTTTAAACCTTTTTTTTTTTTTTGCAGGGAACCTTGCCCCCCTGCACCCCCCAGAGTTATTTATACCATCTCCAAGATTGCCATACCTCAGAGGAAAAGGAATATTCTGAGAAGCTGTAAGTTTGGACTAAGTCTGTTTTTATGACCATTCAATCTCACTGTTACATGACTCACTAAAGTTGATTCTGACATTTCAAATGGATACCTTATTGGCTTTTAAGAAATATTCCAGTGGACTACATTTTGTGTAAGTTACAGTATGACCATAAAATAATAAAGTATGACTCAAACTCAAATTATTTTGTTTTCTTCTGACAGCTAATGCTACTTTCTTGTTAACAAAAACAATTTTAAATTACAAGTTACCTTCAAAGTGGTAAGAATGTGTGACTGGATTTTGACCAAGTATTTTCACATTCCTGACATTATGCTTCCCTGCAAAATGTGCACTAAAAACACACATGCAATTTAGAAAAAAGGAGAACAAAGACTGTTCTTGATTAAAGTATGAATCAATGCTTTGAGCAAAATATTACACTAGTAATACATTCACTTAGATTCAGTTTCATTCTCTAATGGGATGCTATATCAGAGTATGTATAAGCATTTGTTAGTTTTGATTGCACTTTTCAGTCAATACATCTAATACATGCTGATTTATGGGAAGCAAACTTCATTAGAAAAGTATTATCAACAGATGGGTGTTTGAAAACATCCAGTTACAAAAGACTTCAAAGCAGATGTTACCTAAGCTGCCTCCAGCATGACTTGCCTTCTGGCAACTTCACACTTCAGATCTTCTCTTAGCTCTTTACAGACAGTATCAAATGAAACAACTTTGTTCTTTTTGCTTGATATGAGTAAATAACTCCAGATGTTGTTTATTCTTTTTTTTTTGCATCAAAACTGTTTTGCATTTTGGTGAACTGAATCATACATAAACATATACACAATTACACATACAGACAGAAAGACTGATATACACAAACACATACACACACACTTCTTCCACTGTGATATGTGTGGTTGTATGTGTGCATATGTCTTGTAACAGAATAAAATCTGTAGGAAAGAAAATGTGACTACATGTCTTTTTAGTCAGCTGTTCTAATCAGAATTTAGTAATTTATATTTTGTATCTAAATATTTTATTTTATAATGTCACAGCACTACCTATTCTCTGATCTTCCTTGAATTAACTATTTATTGTTTAAATGTTAACTATGTAGAGCACAGATACCCAAACTCGTATCACAGATTTCATTCATATTCTTATGATGCCATAAGCTAATTTACTAACTACATTGCATACAAGCCCTTCCCTATAGGTATTCATAAGCACTTTCATATCTGTTAGATATACTGTAACCTCTTGAGTATGCAAAGAATGACAAAAGGAACACTGTGGTAGTTGAAGGGAGCATGTCCTCCACACTGCAACTTGAGATACTAAACTAAAAAAATTGGGTTGTTTTTAACTTTGTCTATTTAGTGAGTCTAGTTCATGATGTGTTACCAGTGACAGGCTCAAGGTGAAGCATTCCAGCTAGATACTCAATAGATAAACACCAAATCCCATTGTCACCTTATCTTTTACCTGCTTCACATGTATATCTTTATGGTAAGCTCATTGGTTTACTGCTCAAGTGTGAAATGGTTAATCAATCAACTCACAGGTTACAATATGGTCAAGCTAAGCTCCCTTTTTGATGTTTTCACTAGGAATTCACTACTGGTACAGTTTTAAGTGTGCACCTGCAGTGATTCACTCTTTTTGTGAATTTCTTCCTTGTTCATGTTTGTGCAAGAATATATGACATGCAGGTTATCACCAGCAACACCTCACTGTCACCCATGCTTTTATGAGTTACTGTTCCTAACACTGTTTGTGTCTTTCGGCTTTTCCCGGTTAGGGGTCGCCACAGTGGAACTCCGGTCCGCTAATGATTGGCAGTAGAGTTTTACATGCTGGCTTGCTGGGCCTGACGCACAACCTTCAACGAAGGAATGCCCGTTCACGTATGTCATCACACAGAAGACGCTCTAACTGAGAATCGAATGGGAAACGTCTAACTGTGAGGCGACAATGCTACCGCAGCACCACCACCACTGTTCCTAACACTAATTGCTTCAAATGTTCCCAAGTTATCAGAAAAAGGCTTGGCCTGCCTATTGTGCAAATCTTCCTTATAAAGCAGGGCTACAGTGCATACGCATACATTTATTCTGAGCCTCAGCCATCTACTTAATATGCTGTGAAGCCTTCTATCCATTTTGTCCTGCCTGTATCCCAAAAGAATTGAACTTCCTCTGGTATCCAACCAAATCTGGGATAACTTACAAAAACTATATTAGAACCTGGGAAAATAACTTCTAAATATATGAATAATATAATTAAAAGCTTGTCGACAAACAGTACCTTGCATCGGCATATAGATCAGTAGATAATGGAGCACTTTAGAGTATATAAAGCTATTAGACAGGCAATGGCTGACTTGCATGGTCACAAACTGGAACTGCAGAAACCAGTGAATAAAAAGTATGTGTAGGTTTTAACACTCTGGCCGCAGGAAATTTCACATACAAATGGAGAAACACTAGATGTCTCACAGGCATCAGCCAATGGAACATTTAAGATATTCTTCAATTCATTGCTGTGACATGTGGTCAAGCATGTTTGCTTTCACTAGTATATTAGGGGACACGGTGGTGCAGCAGTTAGTGCTGTCGCCTCACAGCAAGAGGTTCTCTGCTTTTATTCTCGGCTGGGATGCCTTCTGTGCGGAGTCTGTCTGTCCTCCCTGTGGTCGAGCGGGTTTCCTCCGGGTGCTCCAGTTAACTCCCACATCCCAAAGACATGCTGTAGGTGGATTGGACACTCTAAATTTGGCCCTAGGTGTGAGTTTGTGCATGTGTGTGCCTTCTGTGGAAGGTTGGGCGCCGGGCTGGCAACTCGACACTGTAAAAGCTCCACTGCCAATCATGATCGGACAGGGGATCCACTGTGGCGACCCCTAACCCCGGAAAAAGCCGAAAGAAGAAGAAGTATAGCAGGGGACAGAGCCTCTACCATGTGTCAATTACAATATTGCCTACTTCCCTGAAGTGCTTAGAGCAATAGATTGCACCAATGCAGTGCTTATTTGACTTGCTGTTCTCTGCCTGACCATTACTGATCTCTGTATGCATTTAATTTTGAATTGAAGCTATTCACTCTAGGTTTGGTTACTTCTATTTTATCTTTTTTTATATTGTATTTTGTTTTGTTTTAAGTGTTTTGTTCTTTTGGAGTTTTAAAATGTCTTGGCTAGGGTCAGTTAAGAAAAGTTAGAAAATAATGACTTTGTATACAGTGAATACCATCTAGCTATTTAGTTGAATAGCTGAAAAACAGCATTCCTCACTTAAGAATAAATATCAATAGGCATCTTTATTTAACTGCAGTGTTTGTTTGACTTGTTCTTTGCCTGACTATTGTTGATCTCACTCTGCATTTTATTTTGAATTGAAGTTATTCATTTAAGGTTTGGTTACTTCTATGTTTTATCTTCTCTTATATTGCATTTTGTTTTGGTTTAAGTTTGGAGGAGCTGATAAATAGCCTTCCTCAATTAACTAGAAACATTTAGAGGCATCTTTATTTAGCTGAACAGTTTATTTGACTTGATGTTCTCTGCCTGATGACTGCTGATCTCTCTCTGCATTTGATTTTTCCAACCTACCTGCCCTACTGCTGTTGTACTCTTAAACTTGGTGTGTTCCATGTCATCAACTCATTCTACTGAGTACTGAGAATTCCTCAGGGAAGGCCCACTCCGTAGTCTCTTAAACTTGAATTATCTTATATTTCCTCCATTCCCACTTACTTAAAAATGCCTTTTGTTCATTTGCTTTTACCGTTTATGTGCTTCTTCCTACTTCATTACTTTATTTAGCTTTTTGCTGCATGTTCTTAAAGTGTCTAGTTGCTTTTAATCTGCTACACTTATCAATGCCTGATTAAATAGTAACTGTTATTCTAAGCCTTTTAGTTTTTATTTAAGTGCTAGGGATTCAAGCTAGTTATTTTAAATAAGGAGAGTTTGTGGTCTACACTTTTGTGGGGGGAGACGGTATCATACACCCTTCTGAGTTGGAAATTGCTGGTGAAGGCTTATTGTGCCTGTTCTTTTCAGTGTCTTTGTCCTGATTTAAGCACTTGGGCTCCAAACCAGTTATTTTACATTAGGAAGGTTTATGGTCTGTACTCTTGTAGCAGGAGAGAGTAGTTTACACCCCTATGAGCTGGAAATTCCTGGCTGAAGGCTTATTGCATCTGTTATTCTATAGGTGTTTTAATTCTGGTTTAAGCACTTGGGCTCCAAACCAGTTATTTTTACATTTAGTGGAAGTGTGGTATACACGTTTATGGCAGGAGAGGTAGCTTACACCCTTCTAAGTTGGGAATTGCTGGTCAAAAGCTTATTGTGTCTGCTATTCTAAAAGTGTCTTAGCTCTGGTTTAAGAGCTTGGGTTCAGGCCTGTTATTTTACATTAAGAAGGTCTGTGGTGTACACTTTTGTGTGAGGAGAAGTTAGCCATCACCCTTCTGAGCTGGGAATTGCTTGGGAAGGCTTATTGTACCTGTTATTCTAGGTGTCTTTATTATGGCCAGTGGTCTGCACTCATGTGGTGTTACTATCTAGACAGATTTTTTAAGTACTAGAGCATCCAATTTGCTCATAGCTGAGCATTTTTCATCAAGTTGCTTGCCCTATTGACTTGTTCAATATTTAACTTTTCCTCACTCCTCCCTAGTAGACCAGTGTCCATGTATATGGACTTCCAGGCTCTCTCTGTGGCCAATCCAGTTGAGATGGCTATTCTGAGGAATTGTAGCAATTGCCTCTTGTACACTGACAACCCACTTATTCTTAATAAAACAGATAGCGTATGTGAGAGGTGTAAATAGACGTTAATGCTGGAGGCAAAAGTTTTCATACAACCAAAGCTAATCCTATAGAGGTTGTCAGTGAAACTTACACTGCACATACTGAACAGGGTAAAGACCCTACACACAAAACTGCTTATGCTGAGGCATTTACAGGTAGCCCTAAAACACTAAGACCTTCTGCACAGTACATTCAAAGAAAGGGTCCTCAGCCATCATGTAATCACTCTGTTAAAACACCACCCACAACTAGACATTGTAACACTGTATTCAGTGCCTCCACTGCTAAGCCCTTAAAGCAAACCAACACACAGCTAAATTTCCTGGTCATAGGGTGATTCTATAGTGAGGCACACCACTGCTCCTCTCACCAGACTGAGTAACTAGAGCCGCATGGTTAACTGCCTTTCCAAGGCTAGAATCTGTCAAGTCACACAGGCACTCATGTCACTGAACCACAAGTACCAGTACTAGTCTGTCATAGTCCATGTGGGAGTTAATATCCTGAGACATACCACCCTTGATTATGTGAAGTGAGACATGATCAAGTTCACTGATTATGTGTTTCAGGCAAGTATGAACATAGCACTGAGCAGCATACTACTTAACAGTTGGCTTAGCTTCTGATGTCAATCCAGGAGGTACAATAATTAATGGCATGGGAGGGGGCAGGAATGGTCTGCACTTATCCACTCTAGGCTTTCAGATATTGGTCTTTCCTCCCCCCATAGTGCCTTTTTTGCAATGCCAAACTGATAAACCTACCGACTTAACTGAATCTATGAAGGAATATCTCAAGGTGGTATTGCTCAATGATAGATGTCTTAACAAGATGCTCCACTTCCTGCAAGTCTTCATCTCCCTGGAGAGTGTAGACATCTGTGTAGTAATGCATACATGGTTTAAAATCACTTACTTGCAAACTTTAGACCAGCTACTGGAGAAGTGTCGGTCTATATTAAGAACATTAAGACCAATCTCACATCCAGATTAGTTAAAGTGTATGACCCACTAAAACTCATACATGTGCATCTCACCATAAATAGGGTGCTTTGTGCCATATCCTTGCAACAGATAGGTCTCTCTCCTTGCCCCAGGAAACTCATACTACCTATCTCAATGTACTAATGTTTTTCACTTTTCAACGTAATATGATATTCATGGGGGATCTCAACTACCCCTCTATAGACTGCAAATCCTACACCACTTCTAATGCACAAGCCCAGCAGTTCCTAAATTTTGTTAATACCAACATCCTGGAACTGTTGGTCCATTCTCCTACCAGGGACACAAACATCAATGACCTTGTACTCACGAACATGGGGTGGGCAATGTTTCTCACCAAATGTAATATCTCCACTCGTGAGATCTGAACATAAGGCAGTAGTACCTGAAATAAAATTCAATCTGAAGATCCAGCGAAACCAAAAAATCTTTAGGAACTATTCAAAGGCTGTCGTCTCTCTACTAAGCAACCCCTTGGCTAAATTCCAAGCACCCTCAAACCTAGTAAACACCATATAATACACTAAGCTATTTACAAAATCTCTGTATAGCCAATATTGCTAGCTGTACAGAGTGAGCTGTACACACTCATTAAGAATAACACAAACTCGATAGGCAAGCCGCCCTGGTGGAATCACAATATTAATCGTTTATACAACAACAACAAAAAAATATTGGCCAAGCATATAAAGAACAAAGCCATTCATACTAAAACCCTCAGTCCAATCTAAACAGGCAGCTAAGAGGGTTAATTAATATTTCAAAGGCTAAATTTGAAGAAAAAGTAGCTTCTCAGGCAAAGGATAAACACAAAGCTTTCTACAACTATGTCTGTAACCTCAGGGGGGAAAACACAACAATGTGCAGGATTTATTGCAGATGGCATCAGCCACAAAGAGCTGAAGGACATTTCCAACCTTTTGGCTGACGGGTTCAACTCAAATTTCTCCCCCAGTCCCCCCAATATTCCAAAGGAAATATAACATAGCACAATCCCCCTAACTATTACTAGGGAACAGGTCATCAATGCACTTTCTAAGGATAAAAATACTGAATCTATGGGCCCCAATAACATGTCAGGATGTTCAATAAATAGCATGAAACATAACCTCTCTGGTCCACTTGAATCCTTTTTCAGCTAGAGCCTTCAGTCAGGTGTGGTGCCAAGGAATGGACAATGGCTCCAGTCATTCCCCTGCACAAAGGAGGTCCAACCAGTGATAATGGGTAACTACAGGCCCATATATCTTACTAGCCTCATATGTAAAGCCATGGAAATAATCACCATGCACATGATAAACAAGGCCATAGGTAACCTGCAAATGCTGGATGCATCACAGTTCAGCTTTGTTAAAGGAAGCACATGCCTATTAAATCTGGTGGACTTTTTTCGAGAGGGTCCCCAAAGCATTGGATGAAAGTAAGACTGTGCACACAGCTTAACTTGAAATGGACAAGGCATTTGATAAAATACCGCACTCAGAAATTACAGACAAACACACTAATTTAGGTATAAACCCTTTTATCACCCACTGGATAGCACTGATAGGACCTAGGATGTCAAAATAGGTAAGGCCACCTTAACCAAGCGGCCAGTCACTAGCAGAGTCCACTGGGGCTTAGTATTGGGTCTGCTTCTTTCTCAGATCTAGTTCTCTGAAACGGAAGCAAATGCTGAAGGTTTATGGCTGACTAAGTTTGCAGATTATTGCAAGCAGGGGGTTATCATTGACTCCCCTGCCGACAATAGCACTCATCAAGAATGTCTTTCTCTGACTAACAAATGTTGACAGAGCCATGGTCTTAAGCTCAATGCTAAGAAATGCATAACTGTACCCTTTGGGAAGTCAACCATCTGGGCTTATTACCATGTTGATAATACACCCCCTAAGAGTCGACCCACTGGTGAGGGATCTGAGTACACATGTAGACAGTAGCCTTACCTTCGATCACCATGTTGCAACAGTGGTGAAGAAACCCGATTATCTTGTGCAACTTATAAGTAAGGGCATGGTATCTGTGTCCAAAGAGGTCATTATTCCACTATATTCCACCCTTATCAAACCAATCATAGAGTAAAATTCTCCCTTTGGAATGTACCTGACCAAACATATGAAGCAAATAGATTGACCTCAAAGATTCCTTACAAAAAGAATACAAGGCATAACAAACCTGCCTTATGCAGACTGCCTTAAAGCTATTGCCCTCTACTCAGTCTCCTATAGATTGATGAGGGGTAATCTATGCCTGGCTTACAAGGCATCCACAAACCCCACACTTATGAATTTCCTACATAATTGTAAGTCTAACAGTACCAGAAATACAAGGTCTAGGGATCTGAATTGTGTCTATTACTGCAAGAGAACATGCTGAAGAGACAGATATGTGTCCCAGAGATTGCCCCTCCTATGGAACAGGCTTCCCATCCATGTGAAACTGAGTTTGTCTATTACCCAGTTTAAGCACAAGCTAGACAACTGGATGGGGGAATGGGAAATTTACAATGGGCCTGGCACCCATGCCCCTTTTGGACAGAAGTAGCTTCTAAATGCTTGGCCCACAATGTACTATTTGGATACAGGATATCATTATTCTATTGGACAACTTGGATAGGCTTAGAAAGGATACCCAGGTTGTTAGCCTAGTAACAGTCTATGAATCTATGAATGTATGTGAAGATCAGGGCCCCTCTTTTCTACATGAAGAGACAAACATTAACAAGAAGAGGCCACACTGCCATCAACTACCAGTTAGTGTGCTCACACACAGGGTTTCATAATCCACATGCCTGCTTAGCACACTGGCAGTAGCCACGATTCCTGCATATGGCATAAAAGTCATCTTATCACCATTTTCTTAACAGTAACATCACAGACAGCCACCCACGTTCTAGGAAAGTACAGGTGCACCAATGTACAATACATCAAAATGCAAAGATATTATGTACTTATGACTAATTCCCTATAGCTATTTCAATCCCCTACTGTTTTGCATATGATACAGGATAACCACTAGAGCCCACTTTAATGGTGTCCATAAAGAACTCTTACAGTATGACTGAACAGCAGCATAGCATCACCCAAGCCCAAGTCAGAACTATCACAGGGCATAAAAGTATGTGCTAGGCCTGCAGAAAGCTCAATCCTATTGCCAAAAAAATGCCTGGGGGCACACTAGTATGACTACATTCTGCCAGCTATATGTATCACAATGCATGCTTCATCATGTGATTAGCAGGAACCAGCAAGCCCAACTAGGATCAATGGGACATTCCACACACCAGGAGCTGCATCCATTTCAAACAGCAGAGCATCATCCTGTTTCAAAGATAGTCATGGTAATGGAAAGCAACCTGCAGCACCATCATATGTTCTCATTGTTGTGCACAGTATATGGCAGCACAAGCAAAGCAGAAACATCTAAGCAACTGACTGCTCAAAACCATTTGCTGCTGCTACTTTCTTGCATGTTTCTTACTACAGTGTTAGACATAATGAATTCTGTTGTACAGCCTATGCTGGGCAGTTAATGGCTAAGTCGTACTGCACATCAGACATATTCACTCTCACCACATAGGAAAGACAGTGATGAGAGTCATCGAACTGATCATTTTCAAAGGTAGTAATGAACATATAAACCCATGACTGTCTGCACAATCTGGGGGTAGTTCAGATACCAGTAAAAGGAAGCAGAAATTCAGTGATGGGGAGTCATCAAAACCATAAATGATTTCCTCAGTTGACCATGAAGGGGAACCACTAGGAACTTCTCCAATGTGGGCAGTGCAATGGTGGGATGTTGAGACACACAAAGTGTCTGTGTAGAGAGTTGTCTGTTATAGGAGGACATAGGTATATTTAATGGCCCATGGGGTGCAAACATGGTGGAACTCATGAAATATGACCTGTATGGGGTGAACTAGCTCTGGTGACTCTGCAGTATTGCTGTCCAGGTCAGGAGGAGTGACATGGTGATATGTCTGCTGTCACAGGTGTTGATTGTGTCTCTGGTGATCATCATCTTATGTGGCCACCACATTTAAGCACACTCTCCTAACCCCATGCAACACTGAGCAACAAGCTGTTGATGGCAGAACTGACTAACATATGCATGGTGGTGCTAATGGATGCCCCATGTGCCACCATCAATAGCATGAGTGCAAACACTGCACTTGACACCAGGCTTTAGCAAAGAAGAATTACTTCTTCCAGGAAGCCTCACATTACAACAATTATCTCCAGCTCAGTGAGCATGGCTGCAGACTGTGCTTTGATTACAATCCTACACATCTGTTAATTGATTCTTAGAGCCACCCACATATATTTTACAGAATATAACAGGGGTAGCTACCTTTAACCATTGGTAGCCAACAGTATGGTGGGTATCTGAATGTCACATGCAGCGTCACCACAAGGACAGTGGTGGTAGTAGCAATGCTGATGTAAACAGTGGAGCCTTCCATTGACAGCCATGGTTACCGTCTATGCTGTGCATTTTGAGGGGCAACAAGTGTAGGAAAAACCTCAGTTTTCCCTTGACCAAAGTGTAGGAGACACATCAGTGAGATAGAGACAGAGATCGACACTGTTAATGTATTCCAGAAATTAATCACTCTGTGTGTTGGCATAATCATCAGACTTTGCACAGGTGCAGACATCAGCATATTGTTCTGCCACACCTCTAGTGATATCATTTTACCACTGATCTGTCCCCTTGAATACATGACATGTGAAATGTAAGCGTGGCAGTGCCCACCCCACAGCTGGATGTCTGCTGGCATAAGCAGGCACTTAGTACTTGTGGTCCTCTGAATTTGAATTCCTAAAGTCCCTATGGAGCAAATTCAGAGTGGTCAGTGAGTAGTCCCTAATGTTAGTTTGAGCATAGCTAGTATACGGCATATACAATATTTTTACCAACCTGGATGGTCTTTATATGATATGCACAGTATCTGATCTCTTCCAGAACCCATGTCAACATCTCCAGTGTGATATTATTTACCTCACTGCTGCCATGTAGGGTTGCCAAGTCTAACTCATCAACTATGAAAGCTGCAGAAGGAGATGGTCTACCTCCAACTACAGTCATTTCCATTGTTATGTCACATGCCATTCATAAGGTCTGCCTCTTCATGCCATTGATACAGTTCAGACAATGCCATGTTGTATCTAATTTACAAATGATTTCATATACAGCCCTTAGTAATTTCATCCTCCCCATAACAACGCAAGACTGCTCCGTTCCTCAAATAAGCTGCAAATTCAGACTACTAAAATTAGCAATGCTGCTGGTATTGCCCTTTTCGCAAACTCGATAGGTCGAATCTGGAATCCACTACCTTCTGAAATAACCCTGCTCCCCTCTCTAGCCCAATTTAAAACTGCAATTAAAGAACACCTGGAATATAATTGGCAATGTCATTGTGCTAAACCTGGCTAAGCTACTCATTGGAATGTTATTTACTTCTTTACCAGCAACTGTTAAGAGTTTCCTACCTCTTCCAGAGGAATTTTAAGCTGAAATATAACTCTAGGCTATTATGAACCTGTATACTCATTTCTGTACTCTAATGAATTTGTAACTATTATTACTGTTAGCTTTATTTGTGTATTTTTTATCATTATTTTTATCTGTATTGCTTATCCTGGAGCTTTTCTCCCTGGGTCTCCGCTGAAAAGGAACTATGCTACAGTCAGACATTCCCAGTCAACAAATGTAAAATAAGAAAAAAAATATATATATATCTATATATATATATATATATATATATGTGTGTGTGTGTGTGTGTGTGTGTGTGTAGTGTGTATGTGTATGTATATATATATATATATATATATATATATATATATATATATATATATAGTAAGAATAACCAGGTTAACAAAGGCTATATATATATGTATATATATATATATATATATATATATATATATATATATATATATATATATATATATATATATATATTAGATTATCAAAGTTCCAAAATTTCAAAATTTCAAAATTCATATGGCCAAGACCATATGATCGAAGTTTTGGAGCTTTGAACGTTAAAAAAAATATCTATTTTTAATAATTTTGCACACCCACACATGCGGTTAATTAAATATAGATTGCACTTTATTGCATAAAAGGGTATATTTCCCATTCCACGATTTCTATTCAATACATTCATAGTTTCAAAACTTCGACCATATATTCCCGACCATATTACTTTTGAAGTTTTGAAACCTTGATAATCTGATATGGACCTATATAATATACATACACAAACACACATATATATATATATATATATATATATATATATATATATATATATATATATATAGAGAGAGAGAGAGAGAGAGAGAGATAGAAATATATATCTATATATATTTATTTATATGGACTTGCTATCTATCATCAGACCTCACAAATAACAATATGCATAATGTTGACACACATATGATGACAAACAAATGTCAACACGCTACTGTGCATGCTCTGAGGCTTATCCAGGTTGCATGCAAAAGAAATTACAGTGCTGCCATGCACCCCACACAGCCCTGCTAATTATTTATATTAACTTTGAGATCACACAGTACTTGTGAAAGGGCACCAAACTGTGCAGACAGTACACAGATTGTCCAAACTTCAAATTGAGCACTGTGGGAGAACCATTATATATCTATTTATATCTACATCTATCTATATCTATCTATATCTGTTTCTCTCTCTCTCTCTCTCTCTCCCTATATATATATATGTATATATATATATATATATATATATATATATATATATATATATATATAGTTCCCTATCAGAAGCCTGAAACACTATAAGCTTGAAAATCAAAATCCTGAAACCAAAAGCCTGAAAATTCAAAATCCCGAAAACCCAAAATCCTGAAACTCAAAATCTTGAAAACACAAAATGGACATACTGACATCATTGTGGCTTTGCTATTGTTAGCCCTGTGGTGTTAGGTCATGCGTTGGGTTCAGGTAAGTGTGCGGTTGGTTTTATGTTAGGGTTAGGGGCGGTTTAAGTGAGTTAGGGTTAGAGCGCAGGTTAGGCATGTATGCAATAGTGACAAATATTGGGGTTAGGGGCGGTTTACGTGAGTTAGGGTTAGGGCGCAGGTCAGGTGAGTGTGCGATAGTGACTTAGCTTAGGGTTAGGGTTAGGGTCAGGGTCAGTAGGTAGATATTAGTGTCTTTATAGTGACATATTAGCATTATTTGTGTTTTCAGAATTTTGAGTTTCAGGATTTTGGGTTTTCGGGATTTTGAATTTTCAGGCTTTTGGTTTCAGGATTTTGATTTTCAAGCTTATAGTGTTTCAGGCTTCTGATAGGGAACCATATATATATATATATATATATATATATATATATATATATATATATATATATATATATATATATATATATATATATATATATATATTATATATATATATATATGGGTCTACTTTGAAACATTTAAAACCCATAACATCTAATTTCATAACATTGTGACCAGAACATCTAAAACCCATAACATCAAATTTCATAACATCTAACACTACAAATCACAAGAAAATAAAATCCCCTCCACATATAATGACACTAAATTACCAAACACACTTTTTACTACATTTCTACTACAAAACACACTTTTTACTACATTTCTGCAGGGGGACAAGGCCTCCTGCAACCCCTCCGTAAATTAAATATATTAACTCCAAGATCACACTACAGTGAGAAAAAGTTAATTTCCTGACCCCCTGTCTCAAGCCCCCTGCAAAAATGTAGTAAAAAGTGGGTTTGGTAGTTTGGTGTCATTATATGTGGAGGGGATGTTATTTTCTTGTGATTTGTACTGTTAGATGTTATGAAATTCAATGTTATGGGTTTTAGATGTTTTGGGTTTTAAATGTTCTGGTCTCAATGTTATGAAATTAGATATGTGTTTTAGATGTTTTGAAGGGGACCCATATATATATATATATATATATATATATATATATATATATATATATATATATATGTATATATATGGGTCTACTTCATCTGCCCTAACTTCCGATTGACCGACACTCATTTGCCCGAGACCAAATGACCGAAATTTCATTTGACTGACACTTCATTTGATCGACAAATATTATTGGCAAGTAAATAGGATATGCCCCCTTCCCCACTGTAGTGCGACCCTGGAGTTAGAATATATGGTTAGGGGGGTGTGGGGGGTACAGCCCCCCCCCACTTAATTTCATATTATATTGTTTAGTTTTTCTTTAATATTGCTTAGTAAAACAAAAGTAAGTGGGGGGCTTCGTCGCACAACCTCCCCCCCAGTGCTAGCTATATCTGCCACTTTTGATAGTGTAATTCATTATAGAAATGATTCACATGCAGTGGGCTATATTTCTTCATTCTTATAATTGCTGTGCTACAAGCTCCATTTATTGTGATAAATGTCATGGTTACCATATTGAAGCAGGCTGTCTTAAGATATGCAAGTCAGGAATAATGCCACTTCAATTCAGACTATATTGAAAATGATATATGTATAATATATAATGAAAGCCAACAAGATGCCTGGTGTGAAATTTAATATACACTTATCTCAAGCTATCAAAAAAAAAAAGAAAAAACATATATAAAACTAGGCACACTATGCAGACTCAAGCCCTTCCTCTCTGACACTACTGGACAGGCAATTGCCAGAACCCACCTCCTCTCAACCCTTCTTTATGCCTCCCCCATCTTTACTAACCTAAAGAAAACAGATTTAGTGAAACGAGGCTTGCTATAATAAAATAGCTAAATTTGCTACAAACTCCACACATAGATCCCACCACTGCCTCACCCTACTACAACTCACCTGGCTAGAGTTACCACACTATTACCACACTACACTGAACTAGTCACTGCCCACAAACTGATATACCAACCAGAAAATTCCCCTGTTCTCCATAACCTGTTCCTTCCCCACACCTGCACTCCTGTAATCTGTTCTTCTAATAAATTGCTACTACAAATCTCCAAATCAGACAACCTCACCCGGGACTTTCTCGGCTCTAACTAAATTTCTAAAATCTGGAATACTATCACTCAACCTATCATAACTACTGCAAACCTGACCCACTTCAAGAAACTTCCTAAGACTCACTTGTCTAACAACTGGCTATGCCCATGCTCTATCCCTGGTTAAATCTCACTGTTTCTGTTCATTTAAGTCCTAACCTACAGTCCATTGACCTTAATACCCATCATATGCAATCATATATTTTTCTCTTGTGCTACTATATTCTTCTCTCCCCAGCTCTAACTAACCACAATTCTTTTCAATCCATGTCCCTGTCCCTCCAAATAACTCAACCATTCCCTCCCTCTCTTCCCCTCACACTGCTTATCATAATTTAACACCTTACCTTTGTTCCCTCTCCATATAGTCCTAACTCTAATTTCTGTTTCTAATCAAGTACTCCAAGCTCTCATTTTTTTCTGCTTTTACCACCTTTGCCAACATCCCTCTTTATTTTACCCATGGCTCTCCACTTGCCTGTTCCCACACATACCCCTATTTTATTCTCTGTTGTACCTATTCTTTTTCACCCTTTCCCCTCCTATGCAATTCCTCCCATCCCATTACTCCTCCATGTTTCATATTCCCTAGGGTACATATTAATTCCCCTTTAATTATCATCTAGCACAGTCCTATCTAAAACATACAATCTTGTAAGTTGACTATATTCTCTATTATAAATCCTATATCTGTACCTATTGATCAACATGGTTTTTAAACTAGTATTTTGTACTAATGTCCATTCTTTTCATAAATGTGAATTCATGGTTCATTCTAATGTAAATTTATGGCTCATTCAAATGCGTACACCTTATTCAAATGTGTAAAACCTATGTTGTTATTGTATTTTTTGTTGTTTGTCTCTGGAGCTTTTCTCCCTAAGCATCCCCTAAAAATGGGCCCTCATACAGTCAGACTTACCTAGTAAATAAATAAATGTAAAATAAAATAAAATAAATGAACCTCTGTGCTATCCTGATTACCCATGACAGATGTCAGCTAAAGGGACAGAGAAGAACCAGTAGACAAGAAAAAAGATAACATAGCTTGTGAAAATGACAAGCAGGTAAGAATTCTGGTCTGCGGCTGACCATAACAGTGAACATAACTCAAAGACATAAGAAGTAAATGTCATCTGGCTGGCTGGCCTGATACAGAGTATGGCACAAGGGCATGACAGATAAATGTCCAATTGGGGAGTTTACACTGTAGCATATAAACACAGACTACAAGACTTGCTAAAGAGGAAACAATGGCTCTTGCACATAGGTGATGGCATGGCACTGCATATAAAGGTGAGGCACAAGAGGTGCCTGGCAATGCCAGCCATCATTGCAGTACTGAAGTAAGGTAGGCAGTGATTGACAGCATGCTTAATACTACTGAAGGTATTATATAAGGTGGGAAAGGCTACAGTATGACAGCAGATAGTTATGTAACACCAAATGGAAGGGGCAGTGTTAAGACATATGGTCAGCTAAGGACAGTCATGTACAAACACACACACACACACACACACACACACACACACACACACACACACACACACACACACACACACACACACACACACACACACACACACACACACACACACACACACACACACACACACACACACACACACACACTCCGACATGATAAGCCAACAGGTGTAGATGGCTTGCTATGGGCTCAAGACAATGGTAATGGCTGAAAAAGTTCACCAACTGGGGTATGAGGTATTCCTGCATGCTCAGATATCTAGTGACCCATATGATATCCACTAATGTATCCATAAGACAGATGGCATTTTTCCCAGGTTGTGTATGTGCATGTCTATACAACCATGGCTGAACAGGGGGTTGTACTTGAAATTGATAATCACAGGCAGGGCTGAGACAGCTGTCTCAAACACTGTTCCATAGACTATGTCACTGTCATCCCTGGGTATACCAGTCATCACACCTGGGTGTGAACAATTTTACCATTTTGTCCCAGGATGCTTATCAGGTTCAACCCCTGTGATGTCTTACTAGACTGCCTGCCAAGTTTCTGTGATCCCATGATATCCTTATCCTCTCTTGGTCAACGGAGTGCAATGCCTAGGCATGGCCATTGCTGGGTTGTTCATATTGCTGACCTACTAGCACTCAATATGAAGTGTCACATAGGAGTTTCTGCACAAACTCCTGAAGTGCTGTGCCATTCCTAACATAGAATATATCAAACCCTGAAACTGCAGGTTTACATAGCACATACATTCAATATTTACAAGATGGCAGCTCCACTTCACCATGTAAGGATGTAACCCCCACCCTCCAATCTGCTACACATCTGAGTGCCAGCTGTATCCACTTACCATTAACCTTACCAATATGACAGCATTGCTCTCACTGTTCACTGTTCTACACCCAACCTGTCCAAAAGAAATGCCTAAGCCAATGCCCACCCTTTGCATTGTGGGTTTAAAGGAATGGCTGATGTACAGCATTACCAGTCAATTCACGGAAAAGCACAGCCTAAGTGTGTTAATGCATGCAACAGTTTTGTTATATGTGTTTTCTGTACCTTGGACCATACTTATGTATCATTTTATTATTTATTTATTTATTTACATTTGATGACCGGAAATGTCCGACTGGACACAGGTCCATTTTCACAAAGGCCCGGAGTTAAAAACTCCACAAACTAAAATATTACAGACATAGTTACAGATGAAGAATCCTAGCAATTAAAATATTACAAACATAGTTACAGATGAAGAACATTGTACATTCAGTAGATAAATCGCATCTGTTCCATCCACGAAGTCATCGCAGATATTAACAATTGGTACAATAAGAAGTTACTGCCATATAATAAATAGATAGGCATGGAAGTATCAGAGCTTGCTGTAATCAAAGGTAGTTTGTGGGGTGGAAGAGAGGTAGAGAGTAGATGGAGTGGGAGAAGTTAGAGGGGAGAGTTACAAGGGCATAGCCAGCAGGTTTTTAGGTGCGCTTTAAGTAAAGCTTTAAAGTGGGTGCATGATGGTAGAGAGGTTATTGTGGGGGGGGGGTGTTCCATAATTTGGCTATAGTGCTGGAGAATAGTGCTTCTCCAGCAGTGTTATTGACTCTAGCAACCTGTAATTGATTTTTGTTGCTGGATCATAGTGGTCTGGTGGTGAGATAGGGTTGGAGTAGATACTGGAGGGATGGGACCTTTAGAGGATGGTTTACTAGTGCGTGGGTGAGTGCGAGTTGATACCATTGAAGGAGGTGAAAGAGTTCTAGCCAGCCTAGTTCAATACGTGAGAGACAGTGGTGATGCCCTGGTGGTGAATTTGGTGATTTTGTTGTAGCAGGTCTCGAGTTTATTTAGATTGCATTGCCTTAGTTTGGTATATATTGGAGAGGCATAAAGTAGGGTGGAGATAAGGTGCGAATTTGCAACTGAAATCGTAGCTGCTTTGGTGAGGAGTTGCTTATTTCTATATAAGGCTCCTAGTTTTTGTGGACTTTTTTATGGTCATGGATATGTGAATGTCAAATCTGAGATTGTTGTCTATTTCAACTCCTGGCAATTTGGTGTGATCTGTTGGGTGGATAGTGGTGTTTTCTTTTGCTGTGATGTTAAAGTGAGAGTTGTTTTGGGTATGTTTGGTGTGTTTGAAGATGAGGAGTTTAGTTTTGTTTGGGTTGAGTATTAACTGGACATCGGATAGCCAAGTTTTAACAGAGGAAAAGGCATCCTGTGTGACCTTTTGCAGTTTGGGTAGGGACTGGGCTGAGCAGATGATGGCTAAGTCATCTGAATATTGTATGAGTGTGCCATGTTTGGTGGCAGAGGCTAGATTATTGGTAAAAATAGAGAAGAGTAGGGGTCCAAGGATGGAGCCTTTGGGAACACAAATAGAGACAGGTAGTTGGGGAGATATGTCATTTTGCCATATAATGGATTGCTGGCGGTCAGGCAGGTAACTCTGAAACCAGTTGATGACTGATTGAGAGAATGATAGGTTATTGAGTACGGAGATGAGTTGTTTGCGTGGGACCATGTCAAATACTTTAGATAGGTCAAGGAAAGTAGCAGAGGAGAGATGGCCATTGTTTTTATGATAAAGGATAGTGTTAGTAAAAGACAGTAAGGCAGTGGTGGTGCTATGGTTTGGTCAGAAACCATGTTGAGTATAAGAAAGGAGGTTGTTAGTAAGGAGGTAGTCTGAGATTTGAGAGTGAACGCATCTCTCTAGTATTTTGTTGAGTGGAGATAGAATCACTATGGGGCAGTAGTTGGTTAGTTCTGTGGAGGGGCCACCTTTATGAAGGGGAATTATGTGTGATATTTTCCATAGTGTAGGGATGTAGCATTCTGACAGAGATCAGTTAATCAAGATTGATACTGGGTAGGCTAGGGCATCAGCTGCAATTTGTAGGAATTCACTTGGGAGGTTGTCTACTGCTAATTTTGTGGGTTTAAGTTTAGTTAAGTGTTTTTTTATGTTGGAGGTAGGAATGGAAGAAAATGAGAAGATTGTGGGGAGATTACTAGCTGAACGTGTGGGGTGTAGGGGAGGGGGTTGTGTTGTCTAGCTAGTGATAGTATGGTTTATGTGAAGTGTGTGTTGAATGAAGTAGCAATATTTTCTGAGACGTGAGGAATGTTAGGTGTAGGGGTATCGATTTTATCTGGGTGGAAGATGGAGTTTATAGAGGTCTAGAATTGTTTGGGGTTGTGTTGGGAGGAGTTGAGGGCAGACTGATAGTATTGGATTTTGTCCTGCTTTATTAGCTTTTTGACTCTATTGCATAGTTTTAGGAATTTCTGTCTAGCTGAGGGGGTTTTGGTTTTTTGCCAATGTTCCCAGGCTTTATCTCTGTTTTTCATTTCTGACCTAGTGGTTTTCTGTAGCCATGGGGAAGGCTGGGCTTTAGTTCTGGTAAGTCTTATGGGGGCATGGTTATTTAGGATGCTTAGGAAGGTAGTATTAAAAAATGGACTGCGTCATCTAGGCTGAGGTAATTTAGAGGGTGTCAGTTACATTCTTTGAGGGATGAGATGAATGTGATTGGGTTAAAGTGTATTTTTTTATGTATTTGACGGTAGATGACAGGTTTAACTTGGTATAGGTGTTTATTGAGTAGGAATGTTGGGGAATGATCACTGAGTATATCTGATAGGCAGCTTGCTATATAGGACTGGGGAATCTTGCTGACTTGAATCCAATCCAGAGTAGTGTGCTTGTATGAGTTTTTTATTTATTCTGGCTGGTGACTGGACTAGTTGGGTGAAGCCATGAAGGTTTAGATGATGGGTTGAATGGTTGCCGCAACAGGATTGCCAATCAATATTGAAGTCACCTAAAATTATGGTCTCTTGGGGGAGATGGTGGGTAGTCCAGCTGAGGAGGTTTTTCTAGTGGAGGGATATTTTGACCAGGTGGGAAGTAGCATCCTATTATGTTGATGGTTTTCTTTTCGTTTATTTTCAGTTTGGTATATATTATTTCTTCATTGGCAATTTGGGAAGCTGATGAGTTTAGGATCTGGATGTTTAGATGCTGTTTAAATATTATAGCTATACCACCTCCTTTCTTGTTTAGTTGGTCCAGTCTTAGTATGTTGTAACCATTAGGGAGGATTTACTCACTGGTAATGTGAGGTTTTAGCCAGGTTTGTCAGGATGATTATATCCAAGGAGTACAAGTCTATGGTGACATGGAGTTTGTGGACTTTGTTGGTTATACTTCTGATATTTAGGCTTAGCAGAAGGAAATCATTTAGTTTTCTGCTGGCTGGGATTTGGGAGATGTTGTAGTTGTTAGTCTGATTATTAGAAGTGGGGCCAGGGTTTGGGTGGATGTCTTCACTGAGGGCAAGTTTTGATATGCTTGAGGTTATTAGTTTTATCAGTTTGTGAAAGAGTTAGCATTTTAGGGAAACTTTATGATTGGGTGCAGTTGGTAATAGATGTGGTGGGAGGGTTATTTTGTTAACTTGTTGGGATGCATTTAGTTTGAGTATTTTAGTTGATAGAATACATGGGGAATGCATAGGGATAGTTCTTGAGTTGGTGTGAGAGGAGAAGAGTGAGGGGGAGTCATGAGTGATGGTGTAATAGTTGTGCAGTGGAAGTGGTTGAGTGGGGGTATAATAGAGTTTTGGTAAGATGTAAGATATGCAAGGAAAGGGTATGCAAAGAGTATAAGTATGGTATGCTTATTCATGTTAGCAGAAGAGGAGGGGTAGTAGTGGGAAGATGGTGAAGTTAGAGTTGGGAGTAGTGTTGTGGTTGGTGGTAAAAATGATGGGAGGGGTTTGTTCTTCTAATAAAGGTAGGACCACCAGGGGCGTGTGGGAATTGGGAGCAGGGTTCGGAGCAAAGCGGGCAAAGACCTGTTAGCTGCTCTTAGGAGGGGTTATGGGCTGGAAAACAATCAGATAACAGAGAATACAGGCCTTTATATAACTTCTGTCCCATGCATTCCTAGTGGGGGAAGAGGGTAGGGACTAATTGCAGGAGGAGTCCTGTGGGAGTGATTGGCAGGTCTTTCAGCCAGATTCTGAAGGATGGGCAATTCAAACAAAAACAAACAATCAATTGACTCAAACTGTAAGGAAGTGATATGGAGAGAGTACCAAGAGAATAGATGAACTGCAGTTAAGTAAATGGCAGTACAGTTTAATGGGGGAACTAAACTAGCACAAGTTAATTATTTCTGGTGATATTAATTTTGGGGTAGTGCAGTTTAGTTTGGAAGTGGATAGCTATTGCCATATAAAAATAGTCTAATATTGACTGGTCACAGATGAAACTGGGGAAAAAGGCACAGTTGGATGTAAAAGCCATAGATAAAATTTTTAAATTTTTGCCTTGTTACTCAGAGAGAGGTATAGAATCCAGCAGTGTGTCAACTAGAGTCTGAAATGGGGTCTTACAGGATTGGAGTTAGGAAAACTGGGCTAGCTAGACAGGCCTCTGCAAGTGTGCACGATTTAAACAACAAAAAAAAAACTCAGTATATAAAGGCATTAACATTAAGTCTCTATGTTGAAAGTTAAGACATACAGTGCATTTAATTTGAAGAAAAGTCATGCTTGCAGAGAAGCCTTTGTAATAGTTCCACTGATTGCACTTCAGCAATAGTACTTATTCAAGTTTGGAGGGTGGGGGCTGCACCTGCAGCCCAAGATGTTTAAACAGATTGTGTTTAATTTGCAGAGAAGCCTTTGTAATATTTTCTCTAGAATTGCACTTCAGCAATAGTACTTATTCAAGTTTGGAGGGTGGGGGGTGCACCTGCAGCCAAAGATTTTTAAACAGATTGCGTTTAATTTGAAGAAAAGCTGTGCTTGCAGAGAAGCCTTTTTAATATTTTCACTGGAATTGTACTTCAGCAATAGTACTTATTCAAGTTTGGAGGGTGGGGGCTGCACCTGCAGCTCAAGATGTTTAAACAGATTGCATTTAATTTGAAGAAAAGCTGTGCTTGCAGAGAAGCCTTTGTAATATTTTCACTGGAATTGCACTTCAGCAATAATACTTATTCAAGGTTAGAGGGTGGGTGGAGTGCACCTGCAGCCTAAGATATTTAAACAGAGCAAACACACTTCAGAGAGGGGAGAAGACTGCAGAAGAGAAGCATACCCTTTTTGCAAATATCATAATGTATTGCACTTACCTTTGCCTTGAAGTGGTGGTACTATAGCTGGTCCCTCAGACAACTCTGCATCTGATTCCTCATCTGCTGCTGCTATAGCAGGTCTTTTAGGTCATACTTTGATTTTTCCATGTACCATCTGTTTGTGCACTACCATATTGTGTAACATGACACACATCATGAATATCTGACTGCAGGTCTCATGTATACTGCAGTGCAATACCAGATGCCTCCAAAACATGAAAGTATCCATCTCACAAAGTGCCTTAAGCTAGAGGGCTTATACATTCTCACACTATTGCTGCCATGTTATGTGGAAACAATGATAAATGGAACTCATTTTTTACTCTTTATAGCCATTTAGGCCAGATTCTACTTTCTGTTAAGAACTCCAACACAGGCCTGCACCTGTTCATTTGAAATGTTCCTACTATCCTTCTGTTGTGTTTCACTTCTACAATACATAACCTAGACAACCTATCTTCCCATAACTTCTGCCCACGTTTAATTCTTCTGACTCGAAGCTTCCACGCATTTTTGTTGTTTCACTTTAAACCATTGTCTTCCTATCACAGATTATCTTCTCCTTTGAAAAGAAAGTCCATCTTATGCTGCATCATCAGAATGCATCTTTCATGATTCTTAGTAATAACAGGGGACGTTGAAAGATGCAGTTGCAAAACCCAGAAAGCATCATATAATACACCACTAACCAAAATAAACAGCAAACTGAAAGCCAAATTACAAATTTCATTGCAGTTTTTAGAAAAAATATATCATTTATGAGACAAAACAGCACACATGAAACATGTTTAACTGAAGACCAGCATTGAAGATCACAAAGGGGGTATTAGAAAAGATACACTATGATAGAAATACATATAAAATGTTTTGTGAGTTTTTAATTTAAATAAAACAGAAAGGTAAGATTGATAGGATATGCATCAGTAAAGATTGTTTCCAATAAAAGGGCTCATATCTGAAGTGCTATTTTATATAGAGTGTAAGCCTCATGGATACCCACTATGAATTCATGTGCCAGTTATTTGATGTAAAATGTTTCAAATCTTAAAGGTCACAAGCTCAAAACAACAACACTCCTAATGCTGCAAAACACTTTTTTTACAGAGACTATCCCTGCTGCACATTCAAAATGAGGGCAAGCTTTCACACTGTCAAACTTTATTTATACTAACTCTAAGGTTACACTAACACAGAGAAAGGGAAGAAAGTAAAACAATAAGTAAATAAATACAAAAATATAAATAAATAAATACAATAATATATTAATAAAAACATATTGTCTCCCTCTTCTTTGAGTCCAGTGATATATGAACAAGGGCACAATCTTCAACTTAGCCTAGGTTGATTTATTGAAATGTTGACAACAGGGAAACTCATTTTTCTAATTTGACATTTGAATATCAAAAAATAAAGATGTCAAAGATAGCTTTTTCCTTAAATTGCCTTGCAGAGAGTTTCACTACTTGTGCCACCTAAATTTATTTTCTCTGAGGTCACACATCCTCTGTGTAAAAAAGATTGAAATATAAATCTTAGCCCTTTTGATAGCGCAAGATCACAGATTCATAGTTCTGTTAATAGCAGCAAAAGTAATAATGGGTAACACTGGTCTTAATAGTACAAAACAAATGAGGACAATAAATGGATAATAAAGCATTATAAATTGATGACAGTAATTATTCATGTCAGTGAGTCAGACTAAAATTCAGCAAGGATAATAACAAGAAGTTGATTGAGCATGTATGAAAATAGGATGACAGATCTAATACTCACTATGATTTATACAACTCTTGGAAAAAACACATAGATTCTTAAAAACTGTTTTAGTTGTCTAAAGTGTTGGATCCTGGTAGGAAAATTATTACTCCCTGATATTTTCAATGAGTTTTATTAAACTATTTTCATAGTAATGAGCAACAAGAAGGAATTATATAAATTTAGAAAAATGGAAGCTGCATATCCAAAATCATAATCCATGGCATCATTATCACATGATGAATAACTATAGTTGTACATCATTCTATGAGGCTCACATACAATTTTTGAAGTAAATAAAATTAGTTGTTCCCGACCTGAATAAATACAGGTGACATATATGTCAATGTAAACATCGTGAATTTTTCAACTCAGCATTATATACAAGTGTGATGAGCCAGCAGCTGACAAAAACATTTACTTAATAAAAGTAAAATTGGTAAGATCATAAAGAAAATGTGTGTTCTTTTGTCTAGAAGGGACATTTAACATTGCTGAGTTCTTAATAATAGGTAAGTAATAAAAGTCTCTTTGCACATTTGTGAATAAGATGTCCAAGATTACCTTTGATCACTGCTTCAGTTTAGGATAATGGCCAAAGGTGCCAGTTAACCAAGAATACCAAGAACATGTTCAGGGTACCCAGTAGAGGCATTGCTTACATTGAAATCTGATGGCTGATGCATGGGATTTTGAAAAGAGGACATGAATGAATTCCTATACTTCTACAAGAGGCTTGCATTTTTAATTTATGATGTGGATTTATCTGAAGCATAAGAGTATGAGCAGACACAGATATGTGTATCTGATATCACTTATTGACTTTTAAAAGGTCAAAATTATTAATGAATACTTGAAAGTTGAGACAGATGTCTTCATCTGTCCTCCTGAACTTTGTAGGGGTAACTGATCCACATAGATCCTATGACTTATTGTATATTTTTCTTTTTATTATGTGTTTAATGGCGAGGCAAAATATTAACTCATATCATTATTACCAAATTATATGCACGTTAATGTCATTGAGGACAAATGTTTTGATTATTTGGTAGATGCTGAAGGTGATCATAACACAAATATTTGTGTACTAAAATTATTTTCTAACTAAAACAAGCCACTAAACTAACTTAACTATGTACAATATTATACAACATATGTAATCAGCAGCAATATATTATAGATTCTCTTTTTTTATACAGAGATTAATTTAACATTTTTTTTTACTTTACAGTGCAATGATTCTGTAGGCGACTAATAACAGATAATATGGGTAAAAATAATAGGCCATGATCTCATAGTAATGCTATTAATTTCTCTATTGTCAACTTACATTATTAAATTAATGAGTTCTGAGATTGTAATTGAACTAGTCTTTTAGTTCCTTGAAATTGTCTTCCTGGTTACTAATAAAGTCCATAGGAAATGGAAGAGGGTATTCATTTTTCTGTAAAGAAAAAGGAGTCAAGAGTGTTACATATTGTCAGAAAACTTAATAGTTTAAATTTGTCTGACCATAACAATGGTTTAAATGACTGGATGCTATTCTAAAATTCAAACATAAAACTGTTTTCATAAAAGATGTGTATCCAATTCACTTTGAAATTAATATTACATCTCTAACATTTGCCATAATAATTTTGGTGAATTTCCAAATTATTTCAGGAGTATAGAAAGCCCATTGAATAATTTTCCATGCAACTATTTCATGTAAGAGAAAACAGTTATATTCATTGCTGGTCTTAAAATTACATAGCTGTTTTATCCTCATTTAAAATTTCAGTGCTTATGTTATGTGTTAGCAATTACCAACAGGAATCTAGTACAGGTTCTTGATAATTTATAAACTTCTTATATAATTCAGGTATGAGACATTTATTTGCTTGCTTGTTAATATTAGAATTTTATACTTATATAATTTTGGACATTCCTGTGATTTCACAAAGAACTCTATTACCAGGGGTAAGAGCTGCAGCCAAAACAGACTGCTTCTGCAATGTGGAAAAATGAGATTCAGAGCCGGTTTAGCTGTAATGGGGAAATACTAGGTAACTGATTAATTTAAATGTCTCTGAACTACCAGTTACAACAATGAGTGCAATTCAACATTTCCTGAGGTAATCTGTGCTGGCATGGCATGCATCAGATTTGCAAAGGCACCTCCTCTCATTAAGTCACCCACACATGAATATTTATATATATATATATATATATATATATATATATATATATATATATATATATATATATATATATATATATATATACACACAAGAAAAAAGGTAGGCTGTGTGGATAAACAGTGCTCAAGCAGTAGACCAATATAAATGTAAAAAATATATAGAGAGCACTGAACCACGGCAATGAGTAACTTAATAAAAAACTTTAATAAACAGACTGTAACAAACAGTAATGGTGAGCGCTTTTGCAGTCAAGCTGCTTCATCAGACACACACACACACAAACAACAGTACACATACTCACACTTGCATGCACACACAAACACACATGCACCTGAAGCGATTTATTCCTCTATATAGAGTCACACACTTAGCCCTCACATACGTCCATATGTGCACATATTTCCCTTACCACTACACATCAGATAAATTTTCAGGTGCTTGCATCGAATGCCATCTCACCCATTGGAAACAATGGGTGAATACAAGCTTTAGGTTGTGTTCATTAACATGGCTAGCTGAGGTAATTTACACTTTGACTGCATAAATGTCTTATTTTAAGCATTTCAGCGGTAGAGCATATGTTTTAGTAGCATATTTTCTCCCAAAAAAGCCTCATTAGCACTTGTGGTATGTGTGATAGAACAGTCAATGAATTGGAAATGTTTACTGCATGGTGTACACTAGCTTACTTCTTGTGGTAACTTTTCTGAAATGGCCTCATAATTTATTCTCATTGTTAGAAGTAACCTGTGCTTTTAAAGTTTCTCCCACTCTGGATAATTAACTAACCACTGGTTTCTGTGTGAACTTACTGGTTATTATCTTTATTTGCCTTGAATTTCATCACAACTTAAGAGATATACAAAAAGTGCTTGTTTTGTCTTTTAAATGAATCAAGATTTTGAATTAGTGGAATATGATATAAAAGCAGCTTTTTTGTAAAGGGGGTTTATAAAGCCTATGAAGAACTGCAGAATATGCACCTAGAGCTTTTAGAAGTATATCTATTATATTGTAGAAATGTCATTACAAAGATTTACATTTTATTGCCAGTAAGTTTTGGATTCTGCTCTATAATATTAGCTTTTTTGGCATTACATCATTTCAAATGAAGATCTTTCCATTTTCAGTTATACACCATATCTATCTATTAAACTATAATGTACAGGAAGGCAGCCATAATATACATTACAAAATCTGGTAAACTTATACCTCCAGATTCTGATATGATTTGAATGAAATTTACAATTTGGCTGGATATCAAGGAATCATCATCGTCATCATCAGCAGCAACAGCCCACTTTTCCATTGTCTACATGGGTCGGGGTATCATGTTAACTGTTGCCATCTCTCTCAATTCAAAGCCACACTCCTGCCATCTTTAATACTCATGCCTGACTGTCACAGATCTTCTTTCACACACTCCATCCAGCTCTTTGCTGGATGTTCTTGTTTCTTCTTATCTTCTTGTCTGTCCCAAATCTTCTTCACCAGATTGTCCTCTGCTTTTCTACACATGTGCCTAAACCTCAGTAATCTGTTCTTTTTGATTTTTTTTTTCTGCAATTTGAGCTACTTTGGCTTTTGCTTTTATGAAACCAGCAAATAGTTTAATTTCTTTATATCAGTTTTAGTATTAGATAACAAAGAAGTCTAAAATATGTATAATATGTTTGGTTTGCTGACTTTAATATTAGTATTTTGTCTTGTGGAGTCTGACTGATAAAGTATGGGCTATGATAATACTTTTTAATTAATATTCCTGTTTCTACAAGTCAGGAAACATGATATGTTTCTGTGGCTGTTATAGAGGGCTTTTATTAATTTTGCATAATAATCTAAAAATCTAGTTTTACAATTTTGAACAGATACCATAATAACATAATATATCATTTTAATGAGGCTAACATATTTTTATGAACATGTCTGATGATTACCATCTCTTTTCTATAGTATTCAGCAGTGTCTGTTATTATTAATTTTATTTTATTGTTATCTTTTGTTTGTTTAAAATAAATCTCTTTGGTCTTAGCCTATCAAAACATTTCAATTCCAACCATAAATATGGACATAAATAACATATAATAAAAATTCAGTATCAATAGAAGACACATAGGGTAGAAACTGTATTTTGCTTCCTTATGAGAGCTGTTGATGTATACATCAGTAACCTGGAATCCATGCTGTCTTACGCCACAGTCAGTACTCCTGACAAAGAGGAGATTGCCAGCACAAACCCCCACATCACATAGCCAAGAACAACATACACCCACCTATGCAGAGTTCCTCAATTATAACTTATCCAAAAAGCAGAGACCTCCAAAACACACTCACAAACATTCCACACACAACACCAAACACATCATACACAGCAGACAACACACCAGTGTCTCACAAATGCAGCCCATAAGACATAACAATAAGCCAACACAGCCTTAAGGCATAACAATAAACCAAACATACTAGTCATTAGCAACTCATTGTGAGACACACCAATTTCCCCCTCACCAGGCTAGACAAGGAGAAGGTCACAGTCAGTTGTCTATCAGGTGCTAGAATCCACATCACACACGTACCTAATTCACTCCACAACAGGTACATGTACGACTCTCTCATTGTCCATGTTGGTGTGAATGACTTGAGATGTTCCTCCCTGAACTATATGAAGAGAGACATGAGTGAGCTCTCAGAGTACGTGTCCCAGGCAGGTATGACCTTAGCCCTAAACAGTATCCAACCTTCACCAAGAATGATACCACAATACCAACAAAAAATAATTGACTTCAACAATTGGCTTAGTTTCTGGTGTCCTTCCAAGGGGATCCCATATCTGTCTGCCTGGGATAACATGGTTGACAACCCTCAGTGCTTTGCCAGAGATGGCCTTTTCCTGTGGGATTCTGGATCCTAGCCAAGGCTCTTGCCTCCCCCATTGTGCTTTTTTTAGGTTAGGTCCCAAAGACAAAACCTTTCAACACAAAAGATCTGTCAGAAAGCAAATTGAAGGCCATGCTGCTTAACGCCAGGAGATTTAACCTGAAAATGCACTCACTGGAGGGTCTCCTTACAATGAAAGATGCTGAAGTCTGTGTGGTCAAGAAAACTTGATTCAGGTGCTGTGGAGAGCACCCCTGCCTTACCAACCTATACCTCATTCCACACATTTTGACCCCAGAATGAAATTGGGGAGACTAAGGGTGGTGGTGACTCTGTCTTCATTAAGGACAGGCACACCTCTAAACTGGTTTACCAGCATGATGCACTGGAATTTCTCAGGTGAAACTGACAGTTAGCAAGACACCCATACAATTGCTCTGTTGATATCTACAGCTGTTGGTCAGAATGTAGAATAGTGAATAGTAGTGTATTAACAAATATACTTGATAGCAGTTGTCAATTGAATCTGTTCCCATCCCCCAACACTCAACTGATCCAACCATCAAACTGAAACCAACATGGGTATGTTCTTAAGCAAACCTCTACTGTTGGGACCCTTGTTCCATTTGCGTTATCATTGTTTAAACTGTGTGCATAATAATATTCCCTGTTGAATAATCATTTTATTGCCTGCCTGACATACCACTAACTGGCATGCTTTTCCAACCCTGAATGCTATTCCATATATGCATGGGTTATGTTTGCTATGGCACTGAGCAATGAATGTGTAATATGGAATCTTATGTTAGGACAGCAAATATAGGGAATACATATATTAAAAAACACTGGAAGCATATGTGTGCACACACTCCAAATAACATATTGTGGAAGCAGCTTTTGAAGTACTGACAGCATTCACTCTTCATGAGTGTGCGCCTTCCAGCAAGATAGGTCCTCAATGTCACACCAAGAAATTGTCTGCTGTCCAAGAAGTATGCCCATCACATTTGCCCACTCACCTGCAGCAGAGGCAGCCGTTGCTTGCACACATCTTACAAGCCATGGAATGGAGCCCATACCCAACAGGTAGCACGCAGGAGTGGTACATGTGGCCTTACCTCACCATTGCATATACCATGGCAAACAGTGCAGACAGTCATGTATGTGATGAGGAAGTATGGGACAACATTAAGGTAGAAAATAAACAGATGGCCATCCAGGACAGATGACGACACATGTTGCAAACTGGTCATGGAGGCTGCCTAGAAACATGCTGCAACACTGAGGGAGTTGCAGGAATACCTAGCAAGTACTGGCTGTGCAGTATCTGTGTTGACAATCGCCTTGACTCTGCATAAGTGTGGCCTATGGATTAGGGTAATCAGATGGGAGAGTTGTTCCACAGGAAACATTCAGCCAGGGCACTCTACAGGTAGCATATGCATAACATCAAAAGTCCCCCAAAGCCATGTGTTGCAGTATGTAATGGTGTACCAAGACCAAGTTCAAAGCCTACAGACAGTATCAATTAAGATGCATGTGCGGCACAAGTAACAACTCACTCCACCTGAGGCCAACCATCCCCATCTGTACCTTGCTGGTGCTAGTGTACACCTGTATGTTTGCCGTTCATTAGCAGGGACAAGACTGGTACACATGGTGTTCTGAATTTGGGACACTGAAAAATGACACTCATGTGTAGCCCATAGTTGTCAAGCATCTGCAAAAAGGCTGAGGATGGGGAGGGGTGTCATTCTGAAACACAACAGTGAACTGAAGCAGACATCCAAAGCTCACTAAGAATGTCTGTATCTGCACACAGTCAAGGTCATGAATTGTGGCAGGCTTAACCCTGACTCCACCGTAATAGTGAAGGCACTTTGTGACCTCCAAGGGCTGTGCACTTGAGATGACCATGCAACCTTGTAGAGTTGAGGGACATTTGTAGAGCAGAGTGACCGAATACTGGCAAGTGCAGATGGGCCATGCTAGTATACCCCTTCCAGGAATAGTGACTGCTATAGTACACTTAGTTGGTGCAACAAACCATCATGTTAAGGATGTGCACACTTATGCACCCACATATTGTATGCATCTCAATCAGCATCTTCACAACTAATACATTTGTTTGATAATGCATTTGATTGCACAGGTTATATGTCACATATCAGGCTTGTGTAAAGTTAACATATGCAGCATTGTAGCCCCATGGCATATCAGGAAAGAGGATGCCATGTCAATAAGGGTGTGTACACTCCTCATAGCCACAGTAAGGTTTGATGGTTGTCAGTGTAATTGTATTTTATTGGTCATACATGCACCACTGATGATGAGATCTGCAAATCAGACATCAGGCATTCACTAGCGACATCTGTCCACATATCATCCCGGGTATGTGTTGGAAAAACACATAGGGGCAGTGAGCAGCAGAGCAAACATAACTGACACACATATACACATTCAGCAATGGTGAGTACACCTGTGAGGTATGGTGCACAGTACATGCCAGGGTGATGAATTGGTGCACAGCAATAAAGTGTAAATGGGTGCAGTGTGTTCCAGTGGAAGGGACATCACCTACTAACACAACTCATGCATCACAGAGATGTATAATGTTGGTAACAGGGATTGACTATAGCTGCAGTGCATGCTGTTGAGTGTCATATGCCATGCATGTTGACAGATGGGTAATGAGAGGTTTGTGTGTAATATCTTTGTGCAACCTCACCTGTAAGTGTGTGTGTGTGTGTGTGTGTGTGTGTGTGTGTGTGTGTGTGTGTGTGTGTGTGTGTGTTTGCAGTTAAGCATTGACGTACAGGTCCTAAAGTGCGTTTCTTATTTTCCCCTCACAGATGACAAGGTGGGTCAGGGTCCCTCCTGCAAACAAACTGATATTAGTGATCCATACAGACTCTAACAATGATGATAGGTGTGGTGAGGCACAGGCAGGGTTATCAGGGGCTGAATCTGTGCCATCTTTTGACATCCCACTGTTATCCACCCCATCCTAGCACACAGTCACATTGCCTATACATACCCCATTACTAGTGGCCATAGATGAGGGACAGTTTGCAGGTGGCAGCTTGGGACAGGACAGTATGGTAAATATGGCAAGTGTGTCTGGACACAGCAGCCATAGCCAGATGCTGGGAAAGGTACCACACAGGCATATGTACAGGGGTGCTAGTAGGAGGGCTGCCGGTCATCATGCCCCTCACAGAAGTGCCACAGCTGGTGTCACCAGATGCATGTTTCAGGCTATCATGGAGGTGCAGGCACATATGGAACATTATACCAGACAGGGACTGAGGCTCCAGAGGGCTACTCATTCTGCTGGTATTGATAACATCCGTGATCTTGCAGGTGACCACTGTTATTTTGCAGAGGTCCTGGACAGATGGTTGGGTGAGATGGTGAGAATCCTTGACTGTGAAATGTTTGTGCTTGAGCATATAGTGGGAGTAGTGCAAAGGACATGTGGACATAAGCCAGCAACACCAACATGTGGAGGTCGACATGGACATGCAATAAGTCAGAGCCGCTCAAGTAGTGGCAGTACCAGTGCCAGCACTGCAAGGGGAGTGCTGTCCACACTACAACATAGCAGGCCATGTGCACATGGCCCTGTCCAGTCCCAAGAGGGACCAGGATTCAGCGGACATACATCATCATCAGGGGGGAGAGTACCATATAAGTTCATAGGTAGGTACTAGGCTATCTGCCCAAAGGCATTTATAAGCCTAGCCAGAATGTATTGGCTTTCACCAACCCCTTACATTAGTTCCCTGTGCCTCTGTCCAGAAGATTCATTGAAGTGATCCCTGGGGTAAACTTTCTGTTTCCCATCCACTTGTCAAGGTTTCTCTTGAAGAGGGTTAGTGAGGAGCTCTGCCTAAGGTAGACTGGAATCTTGTTCCAGAGCATGGAAAGTCTCTGGGACAGGAATCTATCCCTCCAGCATGTTCTATTTATTGTTGTGGTGAGGTTTAGGTCCCTGCAGCGTGTGGCTCGAGTGGATATGGTTTTCTTCAGAGGGAGCATGTCCATCAATTCTGGGTTGGACATGGCCTTGAATGTCAGCCAGAGATCACCTTTGAGTAGACAGTATGCAACTAAGTACAGCTGGAGTTTCTTCAGTCGAGCTACATAGGGCATCTGCTCGAGGCCAGTGAGCCTCTTGATGAGGTACTTCTGTGGTCTTTCCAGTTGTTGCAGTTGTCTTGTATGGTACATCCAAAATGGGGCATTGTACTCTATGATGGGTCTGATAAGTGATGCATAGAGGTGCCCAATGACCTCTTTTGATCTGGATGCAAACCCTTTTGTGATTTGGTGGGCCACATAGAAGGATTTTCTAACCACTTTGGCAATGTGATTATCAAAGGAGAGGTTACTATCTACTTGGGTCCCCACTCCCTTATTATATCTTCCATATTTAGGGGGCTACCACCTATGTTGTAGTTTGTGGGTACTTTGTTTTTTCCAAAGGGGATGACTATGCACTTTTTGACATTTAGCTTGAGGCCATGGTTTTGACACCAGGTATCTGTCTCTGTGAGACCCTTTTGGAGAATGTCTGTGTCAGCCAGAGAGTCAATTATAGTCCCTAGTTTGCAGTCAGTCTGCAAACTTGGTCAGCCATATTCCTCCTGTGCTTGCCTGTACCTCTGATAAGTATATGCCGAACAGGAGGGGTCCAAGGACTGAGCCCTGGGAAATGCCACTTCTAACTGGTTTAGAGTCAAACCTAGCTCCTGCAACTCTTACCATTTGAGTTCTGTCCGTGAGCCAGGTGGCAACCCATCTCATGATCTAGGGGTTTATGTTCAGGCTGGTGAGCTTGTCTATAATACCTGAGTGGGGAATGGTATTGAAGGCCTTTGCGAGGTCTAGGTAGGCTGTGTGGACCACATTTCCCTTATCTGTAGCCTTGGTAACTGTCTCAAAGAAGTCCACTAGGTTTAGGAGGCATGATCTGCCCTTAACAAAGCTGAACTGGGTAGGGTCCAGTGTTTGTTGGTTCCCGATGTCTCTGTTAATGAGATCCATGATGATGTGCTCCATAGCTTTGCAGACCAAGCTAGTCAGGCTTATAGGGTGATAGTTCCCGGGGTCCGTTGTGGCTCCACCTTTGTGAAGCAGAATAACCGTTGCTGTGCACTACTCTGTGGGCAAGTAGCCTGTGGAGAGGCTGAGTTTAAACAGTGTGTTTAGGTGAGGGGTTAGTTCAACTTTGAGCTCATGTAGAATGCAGCCTGGTACACCATCTGGTCCCATTGATGCTGTGTTTTTGGCTTTGGAGAGGGCTGTTTTAACCTGTGTGTCTGTGATTTCAGGGGCACTACATTCTTCTGGTATAGTTATGGGCCGGTTTGGGGGTGAGAGAGGGGTGAAGTTTGCACTGATCCTGTCAGCCAGTATGTTGGCTGTATCGGCCAGTTCAGTATACTTTGTGCCATTCTGCACTAGCTCTGAGCAGATCTGAGAATTGCCACTTAGATTCTTGACATAGCTAAAGAATGCCTTTTGGTTATCTTTGGAGTCCATGGCAATTTTTCTTTCGAAGCTAGCCTTGGATGATTTTATGAGGGAAAGTAGTTTCTTGCTGATACTGATCAGGGATGTCTTCCCTTCTTGGGATTTTACTCTTTTCTGTACTAGTTTCCTCCTTCTATTGTACAGCTTGTTTATGGCAGGGGTCCACCACACAGGTTTCTTTTTCTTGGAGGAGTGAGTCTTGGTTTTGTTTGGGATAGCATGATCCATGCATTCTTGTAGGTGCCTGTAGAGTGCATTAGTAAAGGATTTTGCAGCTTGGACAGCACTCTCCTTTAGCATGGGGGCTTTGAAACTTCCCTCCTCAGTCTTAAGTAACGTGAAGTTTGCTTTTGAAAAGTTTTTCATGGTAGTTTCTTTAACTGGGGGTGGTGGTGGAATGTGGATATCCAGAGTGATTAGTTTATGGTCAGATCTAACCAGCGAGGGTTTGACCTCTGGTGTGGAACACCCATTGCCATGTTGGTGATGACCAGGTCCAATATGTTGTCACCTCTGGTGGGTGTGTTGTCCAGTTGATCCAGGACATTTGAGTTTATAAATTCTAGGAAATGTTGGGCAAGGGAGTTTGTACTTGAGTAGTTCTCCCAGTTAATGTTTGAGTAATTGAAATCACCCAATATCAGGGTGTTTGGTAGGACATTTATGTTTCCCAGTGTTTCCAGGAATGCGGAGTGGGGGTCCTGGGACATGGTGGGTGATCTGTAGCAAGCTATAATTTGAATAACAGTTTTGCCCATTGTTAATTGCAAGTGGATAATCTCTGAAGCATCGTGCTGTGCCACTAACCTGGAGGTGTGGGTATCCTTGATGAATATGGATACTTCCCCGCCTTTTGTATTTTGGTCCGGGTTTTGGGGCCGAAATATATGGTATGAGTTGTAGCCTGGCAGTGCTGGGGTGCTCTCCTGGAGCCTTAAACCAAGTTTCTGTTACTGCACATATATTGATTTTCTCTATACTGAGGAGTACCTCGAGTGCATGCATTTTGAGGTTTAGACTTCTGGCATTGAGTAGCATTACCCTCAGTTTTTTGTTACTTGTGCTGTTTATGGTGGTGTGTTTGTCTTTTGAGCCTTGCCTAAAAAAAGGCACTATGGAGGTGGCAAGAACCTTGGCAAGTATTCAAAAGCCTAAGGGTGACAGGTGCAAGCCGTCTCTAGCAAAGCAGCGTGGCTTGTCGAGCATGTCATCCCAGGCTGACAGACACTGGATCCCCTTTGAATGACACCAGAAGCTTAGTCAGTTGTTGAAATTGATAATTTTTTCTCTATACCATGGTATCATTCTTGGTGAGGGTAAGATGCTACTCATGGTCAGGGTCATACCAGCCTGGGCTATGTGATCAGAGAGCTTCTCCATGTCTCTTTTCATGTAGTCCAAGGAGGTATGGCTTAGGTCATTTACACCAGCATGGATAATGACAGAATCATATTTGTACCTGTTCTGGAGTGACCTGAGTGCTTGTGTTATGTGGCTGATTCTGGCACCTGACAGGCAGCTAACAGAAACCTTCTCCTTGTTCAGCTAGTGTGCCTGACTATAGAGTCACCTATTACTAGTGTGTTGGGTATGTTATTTTGCCTTAAGGGCTGTGATTACGTGGCACACTGGTTTTGTGAAGTACGTGTTTCATGGTTTGTGTTGGGGGGTGCAGGTTGCTTGGATGTCTGCTTTGAAGGTCTCTGAAGGTTTCTGAAGTGCAGGCAAACATAGGGGGATTGTGGCTGACAAAATTTGCAGATGACTGCAAACTGGGCACCATAATTGACACTCCATCAGACACAGACATCCTCCAGAGAGGTCTCATAGAAATGGATAACTGGTGCCAGAGCCATGGCCTTAAGCTAAATGCCAAAAAATGTATAGTCATACCCTTTGGGAAAAACTAGGTAACCCCTAATTACCACATAGGTGGTAATCCATTAAACACGGAAGAAGTTATCAGGGACCTGGGGACCCAAGTTGACAGTAACCTCTCTTTTGACACTCACATTGCCAAAGTGGTTAGGAAGACCTTCTACATTGCCCACCTGATCATGAAGGGATTCACATCCAGATCAGGAGAGGTCATTGTACCCCTGTACTCTTCACTTATCAGACCAATGATTGAGTACAACCCATTCGGAATGTACCTTACCCGACACCTGCAGCAGTTGGAAAGACCCCAAAAGTTCCTCACCAAAAGGATAAAGGGGCTCAAACATATGTCATATGATGCCCGACTGAAGAAACTCCAGCTCTATTCAGTCTCATACCGTCTGCTCAGAGGTGATCTGTGCCTGACATACAAGGCCATGTCCAACCCGAATTAATGGACATGCTCCACCTCAAAAATCCAAATCCACCAGAGCCACGAGAGCAAGAGACTTAAACCTCAACACGGATATAAATAGGACGTGCTGGAGGGACAGATTCATCACCCAGAGACTCCCTACACTATGGAACAGAATCCCAGTCCATGTGAGGCAGAGCCCCTCACTGACTCTGTTCAAGAGAAATCTTGACGAGTGGATGGGAGATCGTAGGTTTACCCCGGGAATCATCTCTGTGTCACTGCTGGACAGAGGCACAGCAAACTAATGGATATAGTATTCTCATCCTAAGGGGTGGTGAAAGCCACACACACTCTGGCTGGGCTTATAAATGCCCTAGGGCAGATAGCCTAGTATGAACCTATGAACCTATGAACCTATGTTGTTTTTGCAGATTTTTATTTAGAACCTTCGAGTATGTTTTCGTGTATTTATGTGTGTTTTTTGCCGGTGCTGGTTTTATAGGTTTATGTGAGACTGGTGGTGTGATGCAAGTAATTCCCTTCTCCTTTTGACTGGTCAAGTCTTGGGTTGAGAGAACTTAGCCTCCAATTTGGCTCGATAATTGCATCTCTTGCATGAATTAGTGTTTAGTGGAAGGAGGAGAGAGTTGCCTGTGTACATGAGGCAATTGTAACATTGCCTCAAAATGCCCAAATTCACCAGTTGGACAAGAGAGTATACCTGAAACTGCCCTTTGGACATGCCTGGATAGGTACAGTGAACTGTTTTACTGATTGGCTGGTAAGGTCGAATAGAGAGACTTGTCCTTCTCTACAGTAAGGTTTATTAGTGCTTGCTGTGAGTTTTGAACAAGTGCCAGGTTGTGAAGTGAATAGTTTGAGTGGTTGTAAGTTTGTCTAGTTCCAAGGGACAAATTGAAGAGTAGACTTTGTGGAGCTGGGAATAGTTATTCCCTAGCTAACTAATGCTGCCCAGTGAGCAAAACTATGCAAATGCGGGTTTTATAGCAGGGAAATGAAAAAGATAGAAATTAGCCCAAAATGGCCAATAAACTACTAATTTCTGGGCTGAAACCATTCCTCTAGGGACAGAGAGGCTGCTCAAATTTCCCTCTCTCACAGTGAATGGAAAAACTTCCTTCTATCCAAGTAAGGTATTGGCAAAAACAGAAACTTGTAACACAGCCCTGAATTCAGCACTAACCTGAAAACTGGACTGTACTAACTTAGAAAGGTGGGAAAACAAGTATTTTTATTTTGTTGTTTTGTTTTTTTTTTCAGAAAAAAATATTTATTTATTTTTTATTTTTTTTATTTTACATTTGTTTACCGGGAAAGTCCGACTGGACACAGGTCTATTTTCAGTGGAGGCCTGGGGAGAAAAGCTCCAGACATAGATACAGTTAAAAGAGATACAACAGTCACATATAGAAACATAGTACAATACATGTTATAAATACATTAAACATACATTCCAATTGAGCATAGGTAGGTCTGGGGAGAGAAGCTCCCAACACTAATCAAGTTTGAATGAGACAGAAATAGTACCAAATAAGAAAACAGCACAATACATGCTCAATATATATAAGAGTATGGATAGAAGTGATTGACAGTGTCTAAATTTCTGGTGGCAAGCTACTACCCATGTGTAATTATTGTTACAAGTGGGACTTGGGGAGCAACCTTTTGGTGTTAGCAGAATCCTAGCAACAGTGCAGTGGTATGGCTTAGCCCGGAGAGTAGCATGAACAATGCCAGTTATTGTTGTCATGGGTTTTGAGAAGCTTTTTAAATTGTGAGGTAGAGGTGGTGGAAGTTAAGTGGCAAGGAAGTGAATTCCAGGTTTTGGCAATGGAGCTGGCATAGAGAGATTTACCAGCTTCATTTTTATGTTTGATGACATTTATGAGATTCTGAGAACTAGATCTTAAGGTTCTAATGGTTGTGTAGGGGTGAGAATTCGATTTTGAAGTGCAGGGGGTTTGTTGGGAAAGTAGTAGAGCTTGTGAGTTGTTGAGAGTTGGTTGAGTAGGAGTAGCTGGAGTAGCTCAAGCCAGTTAAGTTGCTTGAGGGCTAGACAGTGATGGGATCTATGTGAAGCGTTGGTAGCAAACTTGACAATTTTGTTGTAGCATGATTCCAATTTGCTTAGTTCAGTTTGGCAAAGGTTAGTTAAGATAGGGGAGGCATACAGGAGAATGGATAAGAGGTGAGTCCTTGCTAAGGTGGCTTTGGTAGATTTAGTGATGAACTGCCTGTTCCTGTATAGGAGACCAAGCTTTTTGTTGACTTTCTTAATTGTCTGGGCTATGTGTAAGTAAAATGTTAAGTTATTGTCAATTTCAACACCTAATAGTTTTGTGTGTGTTGTTGGGGTGATCTGTATGTTATCTTTAGATGTTATGGTAAAGTCAGTATTTAGTGGGGATCTACCAGGGCTAAACAGAACGAGTTTGGTTTTTTTTGGGGATTGAGAATAAGTTTTATGCTAGTGAACCATGCTTCTGCTAAGGAAAAGTTTTTCTGGGTTATGTTTTTTAGCTCCTGTAGGGTGGGGGAGGCACATATTATAGTGGTATCATCTGCGTATTGCACTACTGAGGCAGAGAGTGAGGATGAAGCTATCTGGTTAGTAAACAGTGAGAAGAGCAAAGGCCCTAGTATGGACCCTTGTGGGACACCTATGCCTACAGGTAGAAGGGGAGACAGTTGTTCTTGTCATAGAGCAGCCTGCTGTCGATATGATAAGTAGTTATTGAACCAGGATATGGTGGAGGGGCTTAAATTAAGGGAAGACAGAGTTTCTAGCAGCATGCTCTGGTTTACCATATCAAAGGCTTTTGATAAGTTTAAAATATTGAGGATACAAATAGTCCATTATTTCTATGGTGGTTGACAATGTTGTTAAAGAAGAGTAGTGCTGTAGTAGTGCTATGGGAGGGACAGAAGCCATATTGGGATGTGGATAGTAGGTCATTGTTAAGGAGATACTGCATTAGTTGGGAATGAACTACTCTTTCTAGTATTTTAGATAGGGGTGATAGGATTGCAATAGGGTGGTAGTTGGTAAGCTCAAGGGACTTATCCCCTTTATGCAGTGGTATAATATGAGATATTTTCTAGGAGTGAGATAATTTATATTCTGATATTGGCCTATTTATAAGAATGGATACTGGATAGGCTATAGCTTCAGCTGTTATTTGAAGGAAGTCTGCAGGTAGACTGTCAGCTGCTAGAGTGGTTGGTTTTAATTTTCTGTGGAGTTTCGCAATTGTATTAGTGGGGACTGGGTCCAACAACAAAGTGGAGAAGTTATATGGTATCCTGATGTTGGGAGGGGTCTCTGTAGGTAAGGGGCCAGTAGTAGTATTTTGAGTATTAGCTAGGGCTTGGACTGTTTCAGTAAAGAATGTGTTAAATTGGGTGGAAATATTGTCATGGTTGTTTGGTAATACAGGGGTAGGAGTGGTTGATTTGCCTGAGTGCAGTAAGTTATTTATAGCGACCCAGAATTTCTGAGGATTGTGAGCATATTTTTCTTGTATGCTTATATGGTAATTAGCTTTGTCACATTTTATTAACTTTTTTGCTTTATTGCAGAGCTCAAGATAAAACTGTCTCAAGATGGGTTTTTTTTTGTTTGTGAAATTGTGCCAGGCTTTGTCCCTTTTTTTCATTATGTTTTTCATATATTTTGTTAGCCATGTGGCATGGTTAGCTTTGATTCTAATGGTTCTGGGGGGTGCATGGCATTTTAGGATTTCAAGGAAGGTTGAGTTGAAGTACATCATCTAGAGCTAGCTGTCTTAAGGGAGTCCAATTGCAGCATTTTAGTGAATGGATTAGATCTTTAGCTCTTAAGTCCTTTTATTACGTACTACTCTTAGGATGGATTGTTTATTGTGGTGGGATCGGTTCCTAATTAAGTAGGTCAATTGAAGGTCACTCAGACTGTCAGGAAGACAGCCTGATTGTTGAGTCAATGTGGGGTCAGATAGCAGAATCCAGTCTAAGATGGACTGGTGTTTTGAGGTTTTTGTCAATTCTTGTGGGGGCAGTTATAATTTGGTTAAATCCATGGAGGTTAATATGGGTGGTGGGATTTTGGCTGGAACAGTCAGACCAGTCAATGTTAAAGTCTCCTAAAAGTATCATTTCATGTGGGATGGAAGATGATAACCAGTTTAATAGGCTTTCAAGTATGCTAATATTGTTAGCTGCTGGGATATATTCACCTGCAACTTTAATTTGTTTGTTGGAGTTAACTTTTAATTTGGCTAGAATTAGTTCTATGTCTTTTACTTCTTGGGAATTGCACTCAAATTGTTCGATGGTGATGTGGTTTTGGAACAGTATAGCAACACTGCCACCTTTTTTACCAGGTCTGTCCCTACGTATGATATTGTACCTAGGGGCAGTAATTTCATTATTGTGGTGTTCAGGTTTGAGCCATGATTCAGTTAGGACTATGACTTTAGGCTTGTATAGAGCTAGTAGGGCATGAACGTCCTGGGTTTTATTAAGAAAACTTCTAACATTAATATTTAGAAGGAAGAGAGATGAGGATGGTCATTGATATAGACAATTTAGTTGTTCCAAGGTACTGTGGTTGGAATTGTTGGGTTAGAGTGGATGTCCCCACAGCAATTTAGTTTCTGATGTAGGTATAGATACAGTTTGTTTAATTTGTGTAATATTTTAATTTGTTTCTGGGAGGGTGGAGGGCTAGTATTAGATTTAAGAGTATTATACAGGGAGGAAAAAGATTGGGTAGAGGAAAGGTAGCAAGATGACATATGGTAATGTCTTTCATTTCTATGACTGTTTGTGGATTCAGTTTGCCATGGTGGTGGGGAGGTGATGCTAAACTGAGTGAGATAGGAGGAAAGAATCAACAGTAGATGGAGAGAAAAGATAACTAATGAGGTACATAATAACTTTAGTAGGTGGGTGTGATATATATATATATATATATATATATATATATATATATATATATATATATATATATATATATATATATATAGGACAATATGTTGAGTTGAAGGTGTAGTTCGATTGGTAAGGGTGTGATATTAGTAGCTATAGTAGTCAGGTGGTGAATAGGGGTGTGGTGGAGCTTTGTAGTGTGGGATATAATGGGTGAAGCTTGATTGGTCAGTGGGGACTGAGAATGTGATGGGGGAGTGGTTTCTTAACTATACATGTAATTGATCTGGGGTGTGTGGAAATGGGGGTAGGGTAGGGGAGCGAAGTGAGTGGAGCGAACGGAGCGAGGCAGCACCTTCCTGTAGGTTCAGCAGTCAAGAAGGGAAAAAGAAACAATCAGTGAGGAGGACATATACTTCAGCTTAGGGGAGAGTATACCTTATTTAATGACCCTAATTCCGGATTTGGATTGTGTTGAGCACACAACTTAGAAGAGGAACTTACAGTTGCTTGGTTGGGAGCGGGGCTCAGAGGTGAATGAAAAGAGACTAAGGAAGGGAAAGGTCAGAGAGGGGATTCTATGTGGGAGGCAGAGGCCAAAAGGAGACTATGTGGGATGAGTGAGGCCAGGGGGAAGAAACAAACAGGAGGTAGGTAGAGCTATGAGGGCCTGTATCAGTAGGTAGAGATGAGAGTAGAGAGAAAGAGATAGCAGAGGAAGTGGGCAGGTGCATGGTTGTGTGGGTGGAGACTGATTTAAAACCTAGAGAGTACAGGAGTATTGGGTAGGTGACTGCCTTAAAGCCTAAAGAGAGCAGGGGGGAGTGGGATGGGGGAAACAGGGAGTGGTATAGCTGACCAGAGGCAGCATTTTAATGAGGCACACAGGATGCACAGGGTCATATACTAGATCCAGTGGGAATAGAATGTTAGGATTACTAAATACACAGTTTAACATATGTTGTTAATTCCCTGCACGGTTGCTGGATTATATGTCCACTGAAGGAACCGCACTCTTAAAGGGAGTGGGTGGTCTTCAGACCTGACTGGGGTTAGCACTGTCCTTAAATGTTTGGTGACAGGGACATGAAAAATAAACAGAGAGAGAGAGAGAGGGGATAAGTATGGGATGAATAACAGCAGGATATAGATGCAGCAAGATAGGAGTATGTTCTAATAGAGGAATAGGCTAAGTAGTGCTACGAATAGAAGGTGGAAAAGAGGGGAAAGAACAAAAGTATTAGTAGAGAGCAGCAGTATTGTAGTGACAGAGAAATAAAGTAATGAGAGGAGTATGATGAAGATGTCAGCTTGGGAAAGAAGCCTTAAAGGGACAGACAGTAGAGAAAGGTAGCAGGTTAGGAGAGCTTAGAGACAAGTTAAAGTAAGGAGCTGCCAGCATAGGGAGTAAAATACCAGCATAAGGAGTAAAATACAGTTAGTAAAACCATTTAAAATGACATTCAGCAATATGCTTCTTATATGTAGTAATTTATCAAAACAGTGGATCCAACATGCAGCTCAGTAAAGGCTGGGGTATCACAGTCTTATTGAGGAGGTTTAGCAGGTAAAATATAACTTTAACAGTCACCGAGAGATATTAAGGCTTAACAGACATTTTGCTTACAAACTAACTTACAAACTTGATATATTTTCTTCAAACAGCATATCATTGGTGATAATATGATCTAACTCCTCTATTTCTGTCATTAATTGACATATTTTTTTATCATTACATGTAATGAGATATTTCATAAATGTGAATCCAAAATTATCTAACATTTTACAACATTCCTTTAACTGTTCTTGTTCCATTTCAACCCCCATGGGTCTCTTGAAAAAATCTAAGCCCCATTGGAACCACCTGCACATCAATACATCTTTTCAAATAAGCATTATCTATTATATTGTATACAGGAACGGAATGAATATAAAGAGTAGACTAAACAAAATGATAAACAAAGTAGAAAAAACAGAGAGAGGTACGACAAAATGTGGTAGTTGCAATCAGTGTCAGTATATATTGAAGGCAAGTGAATTGACATTAGACAATAACCAGAAAACAAAAGTGAAGTTATGCAAGGGGAATTGTAGAACTAAAAATGTGATATATCTAGCCAAATGTTCAACATGTTCATGTTACTATGTGGGGATGACATCTAGATGTTTAAAAAACAGAATATATGAGCATTATTATAGAATGAAGAGGCAAGATATGAATAATGCCCTATGGAGACATTGTGAAGCTAATAAGGAATGTAGGAAGTTCGAGTTTGGGATTCTTGAACAGATTCAAGTGAATCCTAGGGGTGGTAATGTGAAGATGAAATTATTGGAAAAAGAGACGCGCTGGCAAATTAAATTAAATGCATCAGAACATCCTGGTTTAAATGAATACATCTCTATAAAACCTATGTTAGATAGGTAATAGGGTGTTTGTTCTATTCTGGAATTCATTGTTATTGTGTATAAATGTATTAATTAAGATGTGAATCAAGCACAAACAATTCTATAGTTTTTTAAGTTCTAATTACAGTTAGATGGAAGTTATATAATGTATACAAATATGAAGTTTTAAAGTATTTTTAAAGTATGTTTTTAAGCATGTAGTTTAAAGCATGTTATTTTAAAACAGTTTAATAGATAGGTTACATTTAGGGAATTCAGCACAGTGCACTTTAAATGTTAATAAGTTAAGTATGAGTTGTTTTAATTAAGATATGCTAATTGATGGTTTGAATATTATATATAAAGGGAGTTAACAAAGGTGTAAGTGGTTCTGATGAAATCTACGTCAGTAGATGAAAGTGCTTAACCTGAAACAGTTCATGTGTATGTAAAGAATAAAGAGAGGAGATCTTTATTTCTACGTGCCTGTGCGGTTATTTTTATCTACTGGGACTTTTGAATACTAATAGTTGATCATACAAGGCCCAGTCCTTAACAGAAGCCCATAGCTTTGGAAAATACATTAACAGGGCATAAACTATAACAGTTCACAAATATCATCAGAGTGAGCCAGGATAATGGCTCACTAAAGCCTGTACAGTATGTGGCATATGATACAGCCCAGATAAGTGCGCTGCATAATAAAACAATGCCAGAAGGCTCTTGAAGAACTCTGAAGCCTCTACAGTATATGGCGTATGATACAGTCCAGATAAGTATGCTGCATCATTGAAAAATGCCAGAAGGCACTTGAGGAACTCTAAGCAATTGCAGCGACTATTTGGATGCTTGGCCACATAAAGCAGTAAATACATTTGTAATTGCAAAACATTACATACAAGGAAGGCAGTTCCCTCCAAAATATTAAATAAAAAATAAAGCAGAGACACTCAAAAAACACTTTAAATGCACAGAAACGGCTATCACACTAGAGTGTGTAGCCTACAACTGTTAAACAGGTAATGTAAACATAAAAACAACTTTGTTAAAGTGCAGGCAGTAAAATAAGTGCAATATGTAGCTGAAACAAGCTTTTTAAATCACAGAAACTCCAGAAAATTGGTGTTTTAGGTGGAATTAGCTAAAGGCAGAAAGAAAATGCAGAAAAATGATACTTAATCACTCATAGTCTCTCTTTTGTCTTTCTGCTGCTGTAGAACTCTACAGGGCACCAGGCAGGAGCATGTGGAGCTGTATACTGGAGCAAAAACCTCGCAAATGCAGGTTTTATAGCAGGGATATGAAAGAGATAGAAATTAGCCCAAAATGGCCAATAAACTACTAATTTCTGGGATGAAACCACTCCTCCAGGGACAGATAGGCTGCACAAAGTTCCCTCTCTCACAGTGAACAGAGAAACTTCCTTCTATTCAAGAAAGGTATGGGCAAACACAGAAACTTGTAACACAGCCCTGAATTCAGAACTAACCTAAAAACTGGACTATACTAGCCTAGAAAGGTGGGAAAACAAGTATTTTTTTGGCTTTTTTTCAGAAAATAAAGCAGATACAACCAAAAAACACTTTAAATACACATAAATGGCTATCACACTTGAGTGTGTAGCCTACAACTGTCAAAAAGGTAATTTAAACACAAAAATAACCATTAAAGTACAGACAGTAAAATAAGTACAATATGTAACTGAAACAAGCTTTTTAAATCCCAGAAACTCTAAGAAATCAGTGTTTTAGGTGGAATTAGCTAAAAGCAGCAAAAAAATGTGGAAAATGATACTTAATCACTCCAAAGTCTCTCTTTTGTCTCTCTGCTGCTGTAGAACTCTACAGAGCACTAGGCAGGAGCTTGCTAAGCTGTATACTAGCGCAAAAACCTCACAAAAGTGGGTTTTATACCAGGGAAATGAAAGAGATAGAAATTAGCCCAAAATGGCCAATAAACTACTAATTTCTGGGCTGAAACCACTCCTCCAAGGGCAGATAGGCTGCTCAAAGCTCCCTCTCTCACAGTGAACAGAGAAACTTCCTTCTATCCAAGAAAGGTATGGGCAAACACAGAAACTTGTAACACAGCCCTGAATTCAGCACTAACATGAAAACTGTACTGTACTAGCTTAGAAAGGCAGGAAAGCAAGAATTTATTGTTTGTTTCTTTTTTTTTTTTTTTAGTAAATAAAGCAGGTACGATAAAAAAAAAAACACTTAAAGCAGTATATACATTTGTAATTGCAAAACATTACATACAAAGAAGGCAGTTCCCTCCAAAAATATTACATACAATATATAGCAGATACACTCAAAAAAACACTTTAAATGCACAGAAATGGCTATCACACTTGAGTGTGTAGCCTACAACAGTTAAACAGGTAATTTAAACACAAGAACGACTTTGTTAAAGTGCAGGCAGTAAAATAAATACAAAATGTAGCTGAAACAAGCTTTTTAAATCACAGAAACTCTAGAAAATTGACGTTTTAGGCAGAACTAGCTAAAAGCAGCAAGAAAATGCAGAAAAATTATTCTTAATCACTCTGAAGTCTCTCTTTCATCTCTCTGCTGCTGTAGAACTTTGCAGGGCACCATGCAGGAGCTTGCTGAGCTGTATCTTGGCTTGTACCTGGTAGTATCCGTGGAACCACTGGCAGGCACAGTTCTTGTTTCTGTGTCTGGAGACAGTGAACTGCACACCCTGCCGGAAATGGTCTGCAGCTGTCCAACAAACCCCTGTATAGGACAGCTACATGGCCGAATTGTGTGCATGCATACACACACATCACCAGCGTAGCTAGTGTAACCCCATACCTATACACACCACATCTGCACAGCCAAATTAATAATGAAACCTGCTAATACACACACATGATGTCAAACAAATGGCTCTGCCCAGGTCTCTGCCAAATCCACAACACAGCCTGTGCATATGATGATACCTATGCCACATCGCTGTCATCCATAACATCAGTGCAGAGACAGGCTAATAAGTAGACTCTGACTCATAGCAAGCCCTAAAGCTACAGTCTCTACCGACTGCCTCAAGTTTCAGAAATTGCAAATATCAGGCCCCAGTGTACACAAAGTCAACTATAATCAGCAAATTAATGTTCCCAAAACCTTGAATCACACTAAGTTAACTAAGACATTGTAATCTAGGTAGTTAGAGTGGAAAGCGATCTGTAGTCACTGTTGTATGGTAAGCGCTAATGGTGCAGTCTTTACCGACCGCTCCAAGGATCAAAAAGGCAAAAACGGGTCACTACTGACGTCCTCAAGTATCAGAAAAGGCAACAACAGGTCTCTATGCACCCAAAGTCAACTATTACTAGCAAATATTGAGCAACTACCTTTCCCAAAACCTTCAATTGTTAACTATTAACAGCAAATAATGAGCAACAACTGTTCCTAAAAATCTTGTATCTCACAAGATTAAACAAACAGTGTAAAATCGGAAGTTATAGAGAAAAAAATGCATCATGAACGGAACACAGTTCACAAAATCTTATACGCTATTGAGATGGCCTAATAACCTTGTTCAATAAGCAGTCTCAGTGAGGAATGCCTTTGAGGCCATGTGCATGCTGTTTGATATGTGGTGAATACTAATAGTTGGTCATACAAGGCCCAGTCCTTAACAGAAGCCCATAGCTTTGGAAAGTACATTAACAGGGCATAAACTATAACAGTTCATAAATATCATCAGAGCGAGCTGGGATAATGGCTCACTAAAGCCTCTATAGTATGTGGCATATGATACAGACCAGTTAAGTACGCTGCATAATAGAACAACGCCAGAAGGCTCTTGAAGAACTCTGAAGCCTCTACAGTATATGGCATATGATACAGTCCAGTTAAGTATGCTGCATCATTGAAAAATGCCAGAAGGCTCTTGAGAAACTCTAAGCAATTGCAGCGACTATTTGGTTGCTTGGCCACATAAAGCAGTATATACATTTGTAATTGCAAAACATTACATACAAAGAAGGCAGTTCCCTCCAAAAATATTACATACAAAATATAGCAGATACACTCAAAAAAACACTTTAAATGCACAGAAATGGCTATCACACTTGAGTGTGTAGCCTACAACAGTTAAACAGGTAATTTAAACACAAGAACAACTTTGTTAAAGTGCAGGCAGTAAAATAAATACAATATGTAGCTGAAACAAGCTTTTTAAATCACAGAAACTCTAGAAAATTGGTGTTTTAGGCAGAACTAGCTAAAAGCAGCAAGAAAATGCAGAAAAATTATTCTTAATCACTCTGAAGTCTCTCTTTCATCTCTCTGCTGCTGTAGAACTTTGCAGGGCACCATGCAGGAGCTTGCTGAGCTGTATCTTGGCTTGTACCTGGTAGTATCCATGGAACCACTGGCAGGCACAGTTCTCGTTTCTGTGTCCGGAGACAGTGAACTGCACACCCTGCCAGAAATGGTCTGCAGCTGTCCAACAAACCCCTGTATAGGACAGTTACATGGCCGAATTGTGTGCATGCATACACACACATCACCAGCGTAGCTAGTGCAACCCCATACCTATACACACCACATCTGCACAGCCAAATTAATAATGAAACCTGCTAATACACACACATGATGTCAAACAAATGGCTCTGCCCAGGTCTCTGCCAAATCCACAACACAGCCTGTGCATATGATGATACCTATGCCACATCGCTGTCATCCATAACATCGGTGCAGAGACAGGCTAATAAGTAGACTCTGACTCATAGCAAGCCCTAAAACTACAGTCTCTACCGACTGCCTCAAGTTTCAGAAATTGCAAATATCAGGCCCCAGTGTACACAAAGTCAACTATAATCAGCAAACTAATGTTCCCAAAACCTTGAATCACACTAAGTTAACTAAGACATTGTAATCTAGGTAGTTAGAGTGGAAAGCGATCTGTAGTCACTGTTGTATGGTAAGCGCTAATGGTGCAGTCTTTACCGACCGCTCCAAGGATCAAAAAGGCAAAAACGGGTCACTACTGACGTCCTCAAGTATCAGAAAAGGCAACAACAGGTCTCTATGCACCCAAAGTCAACTATTACTAGCAAATATTGAGCAACTACCTTTCCCAAAACCTTCAATTGTTAACTATTAACAGCAAATAATGAGCAACAACTGTTCCTAAAAATCTTGTATCTCACAAGATTAAACAGACAGTGTAAAATAGGAAGTTATAGAGAAAAAATGCATCATGAGCGGAACACAGTTCACAAAATCTTATACGCTATTGAGATGGCCTAATAACCTTGTTCAATAAGCAGTCTCAGCGAGGAATGCCTTTGAGGCCATGTGCATGCTGTTTGATATGTGGTGAATACTAATAGTTGGTCATACAAGGCCCAATCCTTAACAGAAGCCCATAGCTTTGGAAAGTACATTAACAGGGCATAAACTATAACAGTTCATAAATATCATCAGAGCGAGCCGGGATAATGGCTCACTAAAGCCTGTATAGTATGTGGCATATGATATAGACCAGTTAAGGACGCTGCATAATAGAACAATGCCAGAAGGCTCTTGAAGAACTCTGAAGCCTCTACAGTATATGGCATATGATACAGTCCAGTTAAGTATGCTGCATCATTGAAAAATGCCAGAAGGCTCTTGAGAAACTCTAAGCAATTGCAGCGACTATTTGGTTGCTTGGCCACATAAAGCAGTATATACATTTGTAATTGCGAAACATTACATACAAAGAAGGCAGTTCCCTCCAAAAATATTACATACAAAATATAGCAGATACACTCAAAAAAACACTTTATATGCACAGAAACAGCTATCACACTTGAGTGTGTAGCCTACAACAGTTAAACAGGTAATGTAAACACAAAAACAACTTTGTTAAAGTGCAGGCAGTAAAATAAGTACAATATGTAGCTGAAACAAGCTTTTTAAATCACAGAAACTCCAGAAAATTGGTGTTTTAGGTGGAATTAGCTAAAGGCAGCAAGAAAATGCAGAAAAATGATACTTAATCACTCATAGTCTCTCTTTTGTCTTTCTGCTGCTGTAGAACTCTACAGGGCACCAGGCAGGAGCATGTGGAGCTGTATACTGGAGCAAAAACCTCACAAATGCAGGTTTTATAGCAGGGAAATGAAAGAGATAGAAATTAGCCCAAAATGGCCAATAAACTACTAATTTCTGGGCTGAAACCACTCCTCCAGGGACAGATAGGCTGCTCAAAGCTCCCTCTCTCACAGTGAACAGAGAAACTTCCTTCTATTCAAAAAGGTATGGGCAAACACAGAAACTTGTAACACAGCCCTGAATTCAGCACTAACCTGAAAACTGGACTATACTAGCTTAAAAAGGTGGGAAAACAAGTATTTTTTTTTTTGTTTTTTTTTTCAGAAAATAAAGCAGATACAATCAAAAAAACACTTTAATTGCACAGAAATGGCTATCACACTTGAGTGTGTAGCCTATAACAGTTAAACAGGTAATTTAAACACAAAAACAACTTTGTTAAAGTACAGGCAGTAAAATAAGTACAATATGTAACTGAAACACGCTTTTAAAATCACAGAAACTCTAGGAAATCACTGTTTTAGGTGGAATTAGCTAAAAGCAGCAAGAAAATGCAGAAAAAATGATACTTAATCACTCCAACGTTTCTCTTTTGTCTTTCTGCTGCTGTAGACATCTGTAGGGCACCAGGCAGGAGCTTGCTGAGCTGTGTACTAGTGCAAAAACCTCACAAATGAGGGTTTTATAGCAGGGAAATGAAAGAGATAGAAATTAGCCCAAAATGGTTAATAAACTACTAATTTCTGTGCTGAAACCACTCCTCCAAGGGCAGATAGGCTGCTCAAAGCTCACTCTCTCACAGTGAACAGTGAAAATTCCTTCTATCCAAGTAAGGTATGGGCAAACACAGAAACTTGTAACACAGCCCTGAATTCAGCACTAACCTGAAAACTGGACTGTACTAGCTTAGAAAGTCAGGAAAACAATATTTTTTTTTTTTTTTTTTTTACTAAATAAAGCACGTACAATAAAAAAAAACAATTTAAATACAATAAAGCAACATTGTTAAAGTGCAGGCAGTAAAATAAGTACAATATGTAGCTGAAACAAGCTTTTTACATCACAGAAACTCTAGAAAATTGGCATTTTAGGCAAAATTAGATAAAGGCAGCAAGAAAATGCAGAAAAATGATAATCACTCCAACGTCTCTCTTTTGTCTCTCTGCTGCTGTACAACTCAGCAGGGCACCAGGCAAGAGCTTGCTGAGCTGAATACTAGCAGAAAAACCTCACAAATGCAGGATTTTTTAGCAGGGAAATGAAAGAGATAGAAATTAACCCAAAATGGCCAATAAACTACTAATTTCTGGGCTGAAACCACTCCTCCAGGGACAGATAGGCTGCTCAAAGCTCCCTCTCTCACAGTGAGCAGAGAAACTTCCTTCTATTCAAGAAAGGTATGGGCAAACACAGAAACTTGTAACACAGCCCTGAATTCAGAACTAACCTGAAAACTTGACTATACTAGCCTAGAAAGGTGAGGAAACAAGTATTTTTTTGGCTTTGTTTTTCAGAAAATAAAGCAGATACAACCAAAAAAACACTTTAAATGCACATAAATGGCTATCACACTTGAGTGTGTAGCCTACAACAGTTAAACAGGTAATATAAATACAAAAATAACTTTGTTAAAGTACAATGTAACTTTAACTGAAACACGCTTTTTAAATCCCAGAAACTCTAGGAAATCAGTGTTTTAGGTGGAATTAGCTAACAGCAGCAATAAAATGTGGAAAAATGATACTTAATCACTCCAAAGACTCTCTTTTGTCTCTCTGCTACTGTAGACCTCTGCAGGGCACCAGGCAGGAGCTTGTTGAGCTGTGTACTAGTGCAAAAACCTCGCAAATGCGGGTTTTATAGCAGGGAAATGAAAGTGATATAAATTAGTCCAAAATGTCCAACAAACAACTAATTTCTGGGCTGAAACCACTCCTCCAGGAACAGATAGGCTTCTCAAAGCTCCCTCTCTCACAGTGAACAGAGAAATTTCATTCTATCTAAGTAAGGTATGGGCAAACACAGAAACTTGTAACACAGCCCTGAATTCTGAATTCAGCACTAACCTGAAAACTGGACTGTACTAGCTTAGAAAGGCAGGAAAACAAGTTTTTTTTGTAGATAAAGCAGATACGATAAAAAACAATTTAAATGAACATAAATGGCTATCACACTTCAGTGTGTAGCCTACAACAGTTAAACAGTAAATTTAAACAAAAAAATGACTTTGTTAAAGTGCAGGCAGTAAAATAAGTAAAATATGTAGCTGAAACAAGCTTTTTAAATGACAGAAACTCTAGAAAATTTGTGTTTTTGGTGGAATTAGCTATCACTCCAAAGTCTCTCTTTTGTCTCTCTGCTGCTGTAGAACTCTACAGGGCACTAGGCAGGAGTTTGCTAAGCTTTATACTAGCGCAAAAACCTCACAAATATGGGTTTTATAGCAGGGAAATGAAAGAAATAGAAATTAGCCCAAAATGGCCAATAAACTACTAATTTCTGGGCTGAAACCACTCCTCCAAGGGCAGATAGGCTGCTCAAAGCTCCCTCTCTCACAGTGAACAGAGAAACTTCCTTCTATCCAAGAAATGTATGGACAAACACAGAAACTTGTAACACAGCCCTGAATTCAGCACTAACATGAAAACTGGACTGTACTAGCTTAGAAAGGCAGAAAAACAAGATTTTTTTGTTTGTTTTGTTTGTTTGTTTGTTTTTTAGTAAATAAAGTAGGTACAATAAAAAAAACACTTTGAATGCACAGAAATGGCAAACACACTTGAGTGTGTAGCCTACAACAGTTAAACAGGTAATTTAAACACAAAAACGACTTTGTTAAAGTGCAGGCAGTAAAATAAATACAATATGTAGCTGAAACAAGCTTTTTAAATCACAGAACCTCTAGAAAATTGGCGTTTTAGGCAGAATTAGCTAAAGGCAGCAAGAAAATGCATAAAAATGATAATCACTCCAAAGTCTCTCTTTTGTCTCTCTGCTGCTGTAGAACTCTACAGGACACCAGACAGGAGCTTGCTGAGCTGTATACTAGCACAAAAACCTCACAAATGCATTTTTTTTGCAGGGAAATGAAAGAGAGAGAAATTAGCACAAAACGGCCAATAAACTACTCATTTCTGGGCTGAAACCACTCCTCCAGGGACAGATAGGCTGCTCAAAGCTCACTCCCTCTCTCACAGTGAACAGAGAAACTTTCTTCTATCTAAGTAAGGTATGCACAAACACAGAAACTTGTAACACAGCCCTGAATTCAGCACTAACTGAAAACTGGACTGTACTAGCTTAGAAAGGCAGGAAAACAAGTATTTTTTTTTTTTTTTTTTTAGTAAATAAAGCAGATACAATAAAAACACTTTAAATGCACATAAATGGCTATCACACTTGAGTGTGTAGCCTACAACAGTTAAACAGTTAAGTTAAACACAAAAGTGACTATGTTAAAGTGCAGGCAGTAAAATAAGTACAATATGTAGCTGAAATAAGCTTTTTAGATCACAGGAACTCTAGAAAATCAGCATTTTAAGTGGAATTAGTTAAAAGCAGCAATAAAATGCAGAAAAATGATTCTTAATCACTCCAAAGTCTCTCTTTCATCTCTCTGCTGCTGTAGAACTCTGCAGGGCACCAGGCAGAAGCTGGCTGGGCTGTATCTTGGCTTATACCTGGCAGTATCCGTGGAACCACTGGCAGGCACAGTTCTTGCATCTGTGTCCGGAGACGGTGAACTGCACACCCTGCCAGGTATGTTCTGCAGCTGTCCAACAACCCCCTGTATAGGGCAGCTACATGACTGAACTGTGTGCATGCATACACACAAATCACCAATGTAGCTAGTGCAACCCCATACCTACACACACCACATCTGCACAGCCAAATTAATAATGAAACCCGCTAATACACACACATGATGTCAGACAAATGGCTCAGCCCAGGTCTTCGGCAAATCCACAACACACCCTGTGCTTATGATGATACCTGTGCCACATTGCTGTCATCCATAACATTGGTGCAGACGTAGGCTAATAAATAGACTCTGACTTGTAGCAAGCCCTAAAGCTACAGTCTTTACCAACTGCCCCAAGTTTCAGAAATTCCAAATAAGAGGTCTCAGTGTACACAAAGTCAACTATAATCAGCAAATTGTTCCCAAACCCTTGAATCACACTAAGTTAACTAAGACATTGTAATCTGGGTAGTTCGAGTGGAAAGTGATCTGTAGTCACTGTTGTATGGTAAGCGCTAATGGTGCAGTCTTTACCAACCGATCCAAGGATCAAAAAGGCAAAAACGGGTGACTACTGACCTCCTCAAGTATCAGAAAAGGCAACAACAGGTCTCTATGCACCCAAAGTCAACTATTACTAGCAAATAATGAGCAACTACTGTTCCCATAACCTTCAATTGTCAACTATTAACAGCAACTAATGAACAACAACTGTTCCCAAAAACCTTGTATCTCACAAGATTAAACAGACAGTGTAAAATAGGCAGTTATAGAGAAAAAATGTGGAACACAGTTCACAGAACCTTATACGCTATTGAGATGGCCTAATAACCTTGTTCAATAAGCAGTCTCAGTGAGGAATGCCTTAGAGGCCATGTGCACGCTGTTTGCAATGTGGTGGATACTAATAGTTGGTCATACAAGGCCCAGTCCTTACCAGAAGCCCATAGCTTTGGAAAGTACATTAACAGTGCATAAACTATAACCGTTCACAAATATCAGAGTGAGTCAGGATAACAGCTCACTAAAGCCTCTACAGTATGTGGCATGTATGATACAGCCCAGTTACGTACGCTGTATAATAGAACAACATCAGAAGGCTCTTGAAGAACTCTGAAGCCTCTACACTATATGGCATATGATACACTCCAGTTAAGTGTGGTGCATTATTGAAAAATGCCAGAAGGCTCTTGAGGAACTCTAAGCAATTGTGGCGACTATTTGGTTGCTTAGCCACTTAAAGCAGTATATACATTTGTAATTGCAAAACATTACATACAAAGAAGGCAGTTCCCTCCAAAAATATCACATACAAAATAAAGCAGATACACTCAAAAAAGCACTTTAAATGTACAATAATGACTATCACACTTGAGTGTGTAGCCTACAACATTTAAACAGGTAATGTAAACACAAAAACAACTTTGTTAAAGTGCAGGCAGTAAAATAAGTCCAATATGTAGCTGAAACAAGCTTTCTAAATCATAGAAACTCCAGAAAATTGGTGTTTTTGGCGGAATTAGCTAAAGGCAGCAAGAAAATGCAGAAAAATGATACTTAATCACTCCAAAGTCTCCCTTTATTCTCTCTGCTGCTGTGGAACTCTACAGGGCACCAGGCAGGAGTTTGCAGAGCTGTATACTAGAGCAAAAACCTCGCAAATGCAGGTTTTATAGCAGGGAAATGAAAGAGATAGAAATTAGCCCAAAATGGCCAATAAACTACTAATTTCTGGGCTGAAACCACTCCTTCAGGGACATATATGATGCTCAAAGCTCCCTCTCTCACAGTCAACAGAGAAACTTCCTTCTATTCAAGAAAGGTATGGGCAAACACAGAAACTTGTAACACAGCCCTGAATTCAGCAGTAACCTGAAAACTGGACTATACTAGCCTAGAAGGGTGGGAAAACAAGTATTGTTTTGGGGTTTTTTTCTGTTTTTTTTTTCAGAAAATAAAGCAGATACAACCAAAAAACACTTTAAATGCACAGATATGGCTATCACACTTGAGTGTGTAGTCTACAACAGTTAAACAGTTAATTAAAACACAAAGATGACTTTGTTAAAATGCAGGCAGTAAAATAAGTACAATATGTAGCCGAAACTAGTTTTTTAAATGACAGAAACTCTAGCAAATTGGTGTTTTAGGTAGAAGTAGCTAAAGGCAGCAAGACAATGCTGAAAATGATACTTAATCACTCCAAAGTCTCTCTTTTGTCTCTCTGTTGCTGTACAACTGTACAGCACACCAGGCAGGAGCTTGCTAAGCTGTATACTAGCACAAAAAACTCACAAATGCAGGTTTTATAGCAGGGAAATGAAAGAGATAGAAATTAGCCCAAAATGGCCAATAAACTACTAATTTCTGGGCTGAAACCACTCCTCCAAGCGCAGATAGGCTGCTCAAAGCTCACTCTCTCACAGTGAACTCAGAAACTTCCTTCTATCCAAGAAAGGTATGGGCAAACACAGAAACTTGTAACACAGCCCTGAATTCAGCACTAACCTGAAAACTGGACTGTACTAGCTTAGAAAGGCAGGAAAACAAGTATTTTTTTTTTGTTTTTTTTTGTTTTTTTTCCGGAAATAAAGCAGATACAATAAAAAAACACTTTAAATGCACAGAAATAGTTTTCACACTTGCGTGTGTAGCCTACAACAGTTAAACAGGTAATTTAAACATAAAAATGGCTGTTAAAATGTAGGCAGTAAAATGAGCACAGCATGTAGCTGAAACAAGCTTTTCAAATCACAGAAACTCTAACAAATTAACAAAGAAAAAAAACTTAGGTGTCGTCCACAGCTTCAGGCTTCAGACTGTTAAGACACAATTATTAATCGCTTAAAAAGTGAAGCTGACAGGATGTAAACTTCACTAGAATATGATGAACTGAAAATAGTTAAGTATACAAGCAGTTGTCATCCACAGCTTCAAATTTCTGGCTGTTAAAACTCAATTTATTGAAAGCTTAAAAAGTGAAGCTGACAAAATGCAAACTTCACTAAAGTACTGAGATAATTAGCCTACTAATTGACATCCACAACTTCAGGCTTCAGGTTGTTAGAGCATAGTTAATAGATGCTTTGTAAGCAGAGCTGACAAAAACATATACTTCACTGGAGTGTAAAAAGCTGATGAAATTGTCCAAACGATAAGCGCTTTCGGCAGATGCCTTCTTCAGATCGTATAAAAGTATAGTTGACTCTTCCTGTTTATGAAGGAAACAGAATCAAGAGCTGGTAGCTGATTGTCTTTGGTGTTCTTAAAGGCACAGGACAAAAATAAATGTTCAAGGTGGAGATTTGTCTCTTATAATGTAGTTCAGTGCTAGAATCATGTATTAATTTTTGGTAGGTTTCTTCTAGATTTCAGAACAAGTCTGAGAGATACTATTGTATTGAGACCTGGGGGTCGATTGGCTCTAAAATTATTAATCCAAAAGATCTCTCTCAATTCTGTCCTGTTATGGACATCTCCTTCCCTGATGTTTTGGATGGCCACTTCCACAGCTTTAAACAAGAAATTATGCGTAGGATGGACCAATATGTGTGCTGCTAAAGCATTATGTGGAACTTTCTGGTCAATGTCTCTGGCATGTCGTAGAATACGATCCTTTAGTCATTGGTCAGTTTTACCAAGATAAAAAGCTTGGCACTTGCGACAGGTAGCCAAATAGATAATGTGGCTAGTGGTACAATCAGCATAAACATCAAAATGAAAGTTACGTCCAGATACTGGGTGGAAAAAAGTATTACTAGTATCTAAATAGGGACAAGCTTTGCATATGCAGCATTTAAAAGTACCTTTGCAGTCTGATAGTGGACCACCACGTTTAAAGCCATCTTTATGGCACAGTAATCTCTTGATATTCTTTTTATTCTTATAGAGAAACCTAGGTCTCTCTCCAACGATGTTCTTTATTTTGTCGTCCGCTGTCAGAATCGGCCAAAATTTCCTGATCACTTCACAGACCTGTCGATTGTCTGAACTGTAGGTAAGCATACATCTAAGTTGTTGAGGTGTTGTGTCATTAGACTGTCTTCGTGAAGCTTGTTCAGACATCTCTGAATAATAAGGATGACCTCTTTGCTTTCTATAGGCTTGCACCTGTGAAATTGGTGGAAAATTATTTTCCTGTTAAGCCCTGTCCTTCAAATATCTACGTAGATTGGATTGCTCTTCCAAGAATTCCTCCTCTTCAGTACATAGTCTTGAGACTCTTAAGATATGGTTGTCAAAGATGTGATCAAAAATATGTCTTGGATGCATACTCTGCCTGTGTAAGAAATGGTTTTGCCAGGTCTCTTTCCTATGCACCCCTGTAGGGAGACCTTGAGTTGGATGTAAACATATTTTGACCTCCAAGAAATCTATGACTGAGGATGAGTGTTTCATTTTGAACTCAAGGAAGTCAGTGATGTTGTTAATAAAGCTGACAAAAAGATCCAATTGATCAATACCTCCTTTCCATAAACAAAAAACATCATCCACAAATCGCCCATAATAGACAAGTTCATTCTTCCAGATATTTCCATCACTGAAAATTGTTTTAAATTCCCACTCAGCCAAGACCAAGTTTGAATAGCTATTGGCACATGGAGTTCCCATGGCCACACCCCAGATTTGCAAATAAAAGGTATCTCCATACATAAAGATGTTATTCTCAAGGACTAATTCCAGCAGAGAACAAAGAGGTTCCGTTGTTAAATTATGCCTATTCAGAAAATCATGTAACGCCCTCAGGCCATACTCATGGGGGATCACAGTAAAGAGACTGGTTATGTCCATAGTCACAGGTAGAAGGTTATCAAAACAATCCAGAGACTTAACAGTGGAGAACAAGTCTTTCAAGAAGCTGCCTGTATCCTTTAAGACAGTAGTAGCATAAGGCAAAGCTTTCTTGAGTTCATTTTCAACATACATGGATATGGATTCAGTGATCCATCCTCTCCCAGAGACAATGGGACGTAAGGGCGGGTCCAAAAGACTTTATGTATCTTAGGTAATCCACCAATGCTGGGAAACATAGGATGAGGTGTTTCAAAAAATTCATATAAATCTTGACTAATCCTTCTTTCCATCAATAGATCATAGGTGCTCCCTCTAATACGTTCAATTCTCTGATTTACTTCTTTCTTACTCAATTTGCGATGTCATGTTGTCATCCAACATCAATGAAACTTTATTACGATACCAGTCTGCATCCATCACTACTATGCAGCCACCCTTATCTGCTGGTTTGATCACCAAGCTAACTGTCCTTCTCAACTGTTGGAGAGCCTCTTTTTCTTTCCTGTTTAAATTATAAAAACAATTCTTAACTTTATCTGTTGTACCTCTCACTTTGTTTATCTCATCCTCACACAACTTCATAAAAAGTTCTACTTGAGGAGGATTAACTGGAGTAAATAAACTCAATTTCTTATAGGTCTGCTGTTCTTTCGTAGAACCTTCTCCAAAAATACATTTCAGGGACACATTCCTGCAGAACAACCTAACACTCGTCATGAATTCATTCACATCGGAAGAAACAGCTGGAATAAAACTCAGCCCCTTATTTAACAGGCTGATAAAATCAGGATCCAGTGTGATCTTGGATACGTTAACTACTAAGTCATTACCATCAATATTTAGTCCACAAACTTCTTCCGTTTGCATTCTTGACTCTGCGTCCTCTGTGGCCTGTACGAATTCTCCCTCACAAAAACCGGCAACAGCCAGTTTACTGGTAGGTGCGTCATCACTTCTTTAGGTCTAGTAGCACAATTAATGGTGCTGTTGGAATTGCTACCATCATTGGCATCGTTAGCACCAGTACCTCCCAGATCCCTGGTGACAATATCAGCGCTGACAGTAGGAACCTTCTCTCCTGTAGATGAAGTCGAAGAGGGAAGAGAAGTTGATGAGGTAGTAGTTGTTTGAGAAGGATGCAAAGTATTAGCAGTCTCTTTTACAGCCAAACCTTGTATGGCTTTCCTTTGTTTGGTAGTTGAAAAATGGGGACGTCCTCGACTGGTATTATCCTCTCTAGGCCACTCAAAGATATGACCGTTAATGAAATCCCTATGATCTCGATTCAGTTTACCCATTTTTTGTAGTTTAAGCTTATTATCATAAGTATTTAAGTTCACTTGTAACTGTTCAATCTGGCATAAATGCTGGTCCTGCAAATCACAGTGTTCCAGTTCTTCTTGTTTCTTAGAAATAAAAGAGGAAATTTGTTCTTCTTCAGGTTTAAAAAAATCGATCAGCAGCCGCATGTATTTTTGGCTAGTTTCCAAATTGATCCTTTGCCATTGGGCTAGTCTGGTCAGGTGTTTCCATAAGAGGGAAGGCATTTATCTCTCATTCCTCTTGGCACTATCTGATGAAATAGGCAAGCTTCCAAATGGAAGCGTTGCCATTGAAACTCTAACAAATTGGTGTTTTAGGTGGAATTAGCTAAAGGCAGCAAGAAAATGCAGAAAAATGATACTTAATCACTCCAACATCTCTCTTTTGTCTCTCTGCTGCTGTAGAACTCTACAGTGCACCAGCAGGAGCTTGCTGAGTTGTATACTAGTGCAAAACCTCACAAATGTTTTTTTTTTTTAGCAGGGAAAAAAAAGAGATAGAAATTAGCCCAAAATGGCCAATAAACTACTAATTTATGGGCTGAAACCACTCCTCCAAGGGAAGATAGGCTGCTCAAAGCTCCCTCTCTTACAGTGAACAGAGAAACTTTCTTCTATCCAAGTAAGGTATGGGCAAACACAGAAACTTGTAACACAGCCCTGAATTCAGCACTAACCTGAAAACTGGACTATACTAGCTTAGAAAGATGGGAAAAGAAGTATATATATTTTTTTTCAGAAAATAAAGCAGATAGAATAAAAAAAAAACTTTAAATGCACAGAAATTGCTATCACACTTGAGTGTGTGGCCTACAACAGTTAAACAGGTAATTTAAACACAAAAATGACTTTGTTAAAGTGCAGGCAGCAAAATAAGTACAATATGTAGCTGAAACAAGCTTTTTAAATCACAGAAACTCTAGAAAATCAGTGGTTTAGGTGGAATTAGCTAAAGGCAGCAAGAAAATGCAGAAAAATGATACTTAATCACTCCAAAGTCTCTCTTTCGTCTCTGTGCTACTGTAGAACTCTGCAGGGCACTAAGCAGGAGCTTGCTGAGCTGTATCTTTGCTTGTACCTGGTAGTATCCATACAACCACTGGCAGGCACAATTCTTCTGTCTGTGTCCAGAGACGCTGAACTGCACACTCTGCCAGGTATGGTCTGCAGCTGTCCAACAAACCCATGTATAGGGCAGCTACATGGCCAAACTGTTTGCATACATACACACACATCACCAACATAGCTAGTGCAACCCCATACCTACACACACCACATCTGCACAGCCAAATTAATATTGAAACCCCCTAATACACACACATGATGTCAAACAAATGGCTCAACCTAGGTCTCTGGCAAACCTACTACACACCTTGTGCATATGATGATACCTGTGCCACATCCCTGTCATCCATAACATCAGTGCAGAGACAGGCTAATATGGTTCTGATGCACAGGATGACTGCACTACTGTGTACCAATGTAATGCTGTGTAACATGTTTTTAGCACTAAAGTTTAATGCTTACATGTCAGGATATATAGCTGTCCAGCCATGATCCATTATAGCTGTTATTAACACTGAATGATTGTGGTCTCCATAATGTATTCCGTTTGTGTTTTAGGTGTCTATGTGTCAGCAGGATGTTGGTTTGCTGTTGTTTCCTACAAAGAGTATGGTACTGTGGTGACACCTTGCCTGTGCCATATCCTGGGTAGAGCTGAATACAAGTCACAGGTCTGAATAACAATTACTGCACATGCCACATGCCAGTTAGGTCTGAGGGGTGTATACAGGTGCATGGTGGCTGATGTTAGCAAGCCTTCTACAGTGGACAATGGTGTGTGTACTGGGTGATACACAGCTCATGTCTATGTATAATACACACACACACACACACACACACACACAGACTCTGGTGTTGATGGAATACACAGATGATACTGTACATATGGATGTATGTACTTTTGCAGGGTACTGATTTTAGCCTATGTAATTCTACTAAGACAGAATAGGCACAAGATCAAATTGGGAAATAATCAGTCTTCTAGTTTAATGTCATTGATGATGGTACTGGCAGGGTATATGTCCCCTTCCCCAATGTAGTGTAATACTCAACTTGGTAAACATAGGTGTGCTGGTGTGGGTGGCACAGCCCTACCCTTTGAGGGTGTGGGGTGGTGTAGAACTGCAGATAGTGCAATCGACAACTACTTAACCTGTTAACTTAAACTGTACAGTATTTCAGTCAACTAAGAGGTGGGGTACACTCAACAATAACCACAATGATGGTGGCTGTGTCCACAAGATCCACACCCAGTTATTTATCCCAACTCCAGTATCGCTGTACAAATATATGGTGGGGAAGAGGGCATTTACACATCTAATAATAGTTTTGATGGAATGAATTTCCACAAGACGATACCTGTGAAATGTTAGCATTTACCAGTCAGTTCTCGGACAGATGACCTCCTGGGACATGTATTTTCTGCAAACAGAAGTAGATCCCTTCACATACACACATACACTTACTTGGCAACACTGAGAGTAGAACCCCTACCTAGGTACTTATTGCTACTAATGTGTGTATCCTTAATTGCACACACCACATAGCTTTTAGGATGAGGTGTGTCCCAGGTTACTTGTTAAGTGAAGAACATCACCAGACCTTGTACAGTATGGTAATGGGGGATGTACTGGTTGTTTATGAACAATACATACTGTGACATACTGTCATATACACATTGACAAACACATAACAGTCAAACACACATCTGAGAGGCCTGGGTTTATCAGTGTTAACTACCTTGTCAGTGTGTCCATTCTGTTACAGGTAATTTGCATACAGCACATGCATCATTGGGTTGGATAGTGTAATCAGTTACCTGTATGGTTGATGGTGATTGTGGTCCCCATACAGTGGAGCTTGGGGCATGTTCTGAGGGTACCATGGTGTAAAGACAGTATAACCAGCACCCACACCCCACACTGGATATTGTACTCACTAAAACCCGTGATAATACTCTGACATACCCACCATCATACATTGACCAGGACTGCAATACAACCCCTTATCTATCTTAAGAGTGCTAATACATGGATATGCATCTATTGCACATGCCACAGGGATAGTAGGGTGACTCTCCTATGGTCAGAAACATCACTATCCCTTATACTGTATGGCAAGGTGTATTTTATTAGGAGAATGTGGCTTCAGAATGCTGTACCCTACAAATATACACACATGCACACATACACATACTTGCCAAGACTCAGAGGGTAACCTATGCCTATCTACCAATTTGTACAACAGTGTTGTGCTGGTACTGCAAGCTCCAGGTAGCCCATAAGGTGAAGAGTGTAAAAAGGTACATGTAATATCCATTACAGCAACAGCCATATCTAACTATGGCAATGGGGGGTGCAGTGGGTGTGAAGCCCCTCAGGGTATTATCAACTATAGGTTTACAAACACACAGATACTGTTATTCTCAGTAATGCACACTGACACATTTGTCAGTACTGGGGTCCATAGATTCAGGTGTTCCTAGGTGTGTACCAGGATACTGTCCATGGAGAGATGGGTGGAGTAGGGGATGTGGGTACAGTGGTATCATGCCACCTGCCAATTGCCAGCAGGCCATCAATCAACTGATGCCACAGGAGTGATCCTCAGGATGAGAGTTAAATGCAACATCCATTCATCTGGTTACCTCATGCAGAGAGCCAGTGAGGTGCTCCAATTGACATGTATGTGAAATGTATTACATAACATGATCAGTGTCTTAGACCTGTACCCAAGCATGTTATTTTGACTGTGGTAGAGTAGTTGAGGTATCCATGGCATGTGGTGTGCACAGGATGGGGATTCCTAGCTGTGGCATTCATAACACAGCTGGGCAGACATGTCAGTGTCAGCCAAGCATAGATTGCCTGTAAGCAGCCAAGATGGATACCTGACATCTGCACATCTGTACAGAGAACAGACATCAGCTAGCCAACTAGTTATGCATTAGGATGGATGTGCTGACAGATAGATGTCTGACACTGATAGGTATGCCATTACTATATGACAGCAGCCCTCAATGAAGTGTCCTATACACACAGTAGTCTACAGTTAATATCCACATGTCAGATCAATATCCAGTAGCAAATACTTAATGACACACAGCTCACACACCAACAACATAATAGTGAGGACTCAAGAGTCCATCTTTGCATTCAGGGGTGTTTGGTTCCAGTACTACAATCTGCAATCTACTCTTACTTGGGAAAGCACTGTCAACAATAGTAACATAATGATACACTACATGCCAGTGTGACTGCATATAACATGGGATACTACCCTTGTATGAAACACATTCAAACAGAAAAGAGTGTTGTACAAGCCATATATACTCAGGTGTCCCAGACAGTAGACTCACACCTCTTGCTACTGTAATGATAGCACATAGATGCATGTTATGTACATGGAATTAAGTACAGTTATTAAAGATGTCATTACCCTGCTATTTTATCAGACTGGAATGTGATCACTGGTTACCAGGACTGAGCCATGCTTAGCAGGTTTCAGCATTGCTGCAATATAAATGCTAAGCAGATTTGTGCACTGGTAAGCAAAGCTGAAATGGTTTAAGTGTATATTTGTTTAACCATATGTTAGCAGTGCTTAACATCACACAAACCCACCTGAAGCTGCTCAAAACTGCCTTAGCCACTCTGTATCCAATAGTCCTTGTTCTGCCTAGCAACAAAATAAACAGCCCTTGTAGGTCTTGAACCCAGGACCATGTAAACTATAGTCAGAACATTTAACCACTAAGCCATCATGGCTATGAAGGCATTTGTTGTTTTTTTCAGTACACATACTAAATAGTAGTGAACGACTGCTTTGACTTCTACAATTGTGTGGTACTTGTTAGTGGACATATTGTTGAATCAGTATGTTGTTAAATCTTTATAAACACATATCAGATAAATATGGTGGGATATGTCTGAGAAGGTAAATACAACACTTGTGTACACATAACAAAGATATGGATATATATATATATATATATATATATATATATATATATATATATATATATACATATACATATGTAGATTTATATATGCATGTACATACACATATATATCTATATATGTATTTAAATATATCTGTATATTGTGTTGTATATATGGTCATATGTAGATCTATCTGTATATATATATATATATATATATATATATATATATATATATATATATATATATATATGTGTGTGTGTGTGTGTGTGTAAATATTGCAGGTATAAATGTAGAATGCTGCTACTGTAACAGGGTTGTCTTAACAGAAATTTTGTGTGGGAAGTCACATCTGATAGTGACATGTATGCCATCAGTGACTGACAGACAACATAAGATCATCATAGTGCAGTGCCACACAAATCACAGTAATGATCCTGTGGAATACAGCAGAGATATGACCAATAAATGTGGACAGTCTGACATACTCTGGTCAGTCCAGAGGTATACACAGAATCCCTTAGTGCAAGACGTGTGGACCAAGCCTGACAAAGTGGATGTTTACAGACATGTAAATGGGGATATCACGAAAATACTTAAATAGATAAGCTCACACAGTTTATGCATTCACACACTACTGTCTGTCCTGACACATAATAACCGAAGGAGCAGAGGTCACAAGCCCACATACTACCCACTACTTAGTGACATACAGCTATACAGCATCCCACTGCTTTGTCAGAAATACACAACAGTTATGGTGGCCTGACAACAGTACATCTGACAAAAATATGGACATAACATCACACTGGGTAAATACACTGAGCTGCTAGGCATGTCACAAAGCACTATGCAAACTACAGGCAGACTGCTACAACACTGGCCTACATTTCTTATGGGGGAATACACATGTACCTGCAAATATAGCAGGCTCTACAGGCATGCAATAGCATGGAGTAACAGGCACCTGTGTGAAAGTGAATACCCACAACCAATCTGAACACAGCCACAGTCACATATGGTAAGCATACTTAATATTACAGTATATGGACTGTGTGAGAACACCATCCTCATATGTTCCACTCACACACTAACTCTACATATACTGGGCCAATACACAATGTATTCCGATGCCTGACTGTGGTATGGGCATGTATCGGTCTGGCCCTACAAACATGTACACTGATAGGGTACCATACACTGGAGCAGCATGCAACATCAGATAGAACAGGACCAAGAACAATGACATCTACCACAGTCTGTACACAGGCCAAGGTACATATTCACAATACACACTTTGTCAACAATCACCATAAGTACACAGACCTCACTACTGTACACACTACAACAGAATCTTCAGGTTTTGTCCTCAAATATAAGGCCTACTATACATAACATGTCTAGCAGTCTGATATCTCACTGGCTTGTTATCAGGTATGATGTCAGTGAATAATGATGTACTGAACATATACACCTCATACTTCATGACATATGTACAAAGGTTGACAGAGTTGTCGCTGGAGGCACAAACACAGGGCCAATATTGACATGTTACTGTGATAAACTAATATATTTACTGGTGTAACAGGGTTTGTTGTGACATATGTCTTCTGAGGGATATGATGTCAGTAACTCACATGGCTGTCACCATGTACTGACTGCAATTCTCAGAGTATGTTACTGCATTTCTAAATAAAGAAAATGTGTGAGTAACATAACACATGTAAGACTCCAAACACTGTCCAGTCGACAGATAGCCCTACAGGTGAGAGTTTCCTCAACCACATACCACTGTCATGAGAGATATTAAATCATGTAGAACAGCCATATTCACACAAACGCTGTTAAACCAACATTACTTCAAATGTAGAAGAGCAATACTTACATTCTGTCCTCATGTCTGGAACATCTCCCTCCTGTTTGTTGGCCTGTCTCCACAGTGTATGTTGTAAGAAGTATATCCAACTACCCTCTGTAATGCTGTTTGTCAAACACCCACATGAAGTCCTGCTCACAGTGAAGGAAAAGGGCCAACACCCACATGAAGTGCTTAGTTATAGGAGTGTGTTTCCATGCAATTGGCTATAGGAATGATACCACAGCTGTTCACATGCAATTAGCTAGTGGGGGACTGCAATTCATGTACAGGCCATCAGCTGATCATAAGCATCACTTACAAAACTCAAGCTGCTGCCTAAGCAAAGCAGGTGTACTTTTCTACATCCATCAGAGAGGGAGTGAGGGAGACAGACAGAGACAAAGTAAGGAAGGAAGGGAGTAGGAGAGTAAGAGCCAAGCATGTTTGTGTATGATCCATGGGTGGAGAGTGGTATCTGGGCATTATGATGGTTGCCTATATTGTGTACTAATCCATACTGTCACATGGTAATTGCACATGGCTGTACATGTTTTTGGCTGAGGTTTGTCGACAACAATCTCTACAATGTTTGGAAAATGTTGGCCTTGTAATGTTGACAATGGAGCATGTAGCTCTTCAATATAATGATGTGGCAAAACCCACACTGCGATGGACCCTGTCATTACACAATCACCTCAACACCCACACATACTTACCAGTACTGGGTTTCAAACCCCTACCTGGCTAGGTATTGTTATTACATTGTTATGCAGTTACTGCATGTGCCATGGTGCTTACATGTTGGAAAGTTGTCTAACGATATCTTTTAAGGTGAGTGACATCAGCAATAGTGATAAAGGAGGGATAAGGGAAGTGTAGTACATGTGACTGCCCACAAAAGCAGGTGTCATAGAAGATACAACCACACTCTCTCAGGGAATCACATTATCACAGTCAGCAGGATCAGAATTAGAACTCCTACCTAACTAGTCTGTTACACTATGGTATTATGCAGTTATCACACGTGCCACAGAGCTTATCAGGCTGATATAAGGCCAAAGGGTTATTTCAAGGTAACTGACATCAGCAGGCATGCTACAGTAGGGCAATGGGAGGTAGAGTGAGTGTGAATGGCTTCAAAATCATTAATCTCCACACACACACACACACACACACACACACACACACACACACACACACACACTTGGGAGAACTGACATGCATGGGTTCATTGCTTCACAGGTGTGTAGTAGTTGACTTTGCCAGAAGGCTGTACAAGGCTAACAAAGGAAATACCTTGGCATTGGGCCACATGACAATAGTCTCCAGGGTGGCTCAGGGGTGTAGTCCCTGGATTGTTCCACACAGGTGGGTATTGTATTCACCATCCACTCATCTGTGTTACTATTGTGGGTGGCCAGTGCTGTGCCATGCTTGTCATGTATGTGATCTATATTCCATAATATGAACAGTGTCTGGGTTGTGCACATGTCCCACATGCATGTTCTGTGATGTATGGAAGTGTACTTGGGGTCTCTGGGGCATGTTGTGTGGATAGATTGCTATCATCTGATGTGGCATTCCTGACATCATGTGGTGAGACCTCACTATGGATCTGAGGTTGTGCCTGCACCTACACTGACAGCATGATACAGATATTTACTGGAGTTAGTGGCATCTGTCCATACAGGGCATGTGTATAAGGCATGGTATTCCCTTTGTGGGTTACATTTGCTGACTCTACAGTTGTTGCAGGTGTCCAGTGGGGAACATAGCAAAGGACCACTGTAAGCATTTATTTATGTAGGGATGAAACATGGTGCCATGTTCTTTTACTTGCTGGATAACACACAGTCAGGAGATGTTAGACATCACAGTACATTCTGATGTCAGTGGCAGTGTTTTGGTCATTAGGCATGTAGCCCACTGCAATCACACCGTGGTTACTATCTGTGGGCAATGTGCAGGGAACTACCAATATAGTGGTTGTAGCCTAGCTAAGTGCGTTTGTGTATGAGACATGGGTGGACAGTGTTGTCTGAGTAATACAAGGGTTGCCTATATTGTTCACTGATCCATAATGTCACATGTAGGGCTATGAATCGACTACACCAGCCTCTCTGCTGTTTGACATCTGTTGTCCTTGTAAGGTGGACATTGTGACATATAGTAGGTCCTCAATATAATAATTTAGCAAATCCCTCCCCAAAATGCATCTGTTCATTACACAATCACAGCAACTTCCACACAGGATACTAATGACAAACACACACCTACTTGCCAGTACTGAGATCCAATATCCTGCTTAGCTATGTATTGCTAATATAGCGTACAGTATTTATTGCACACACCATGGAAATCATTGAACGGATGCTGTCCCAAGGTACTTCTAAGGTAAGGAACATCACCAACCCTTGTAAATACTGGCATTGGGAGATGTAGTGGGTGAGAGATCCCAAAAAGAATTTTACCCAAATCACACACCTATATTTGCCAGCAGTGAAGTTCAAACCTCTATCTAATAACCTTTATGGATCATTATGTTATACATTTACTACTGACCTAACATGATACAGGTTTCACAACAGATACTTGTCAAATGGATGATATCTGCAGGACAGCTAAAGTCAGGCTCCGAGATGTGTACTGGCTGTAAATGGGGACAAAATCTGTGAGGTACACACACAAATACTTGCCACAGATAAGATTCAAGCCCATAGCTGTGTAGTTACTGCTAGCACATTGTTCTACATTTATGACATGCACCACAGAGCTTACAGGGCTGAGCTTTGTCCAAGGAGATATTTCAAGGTGATTGACATCAGCAGACTTGCTAAAGTAGGGCAAAGGGAGGTATAGTGACTGTGAATGGCCTCAAAAACATTACTCTCTACACACATGCACAGAGTTTCACAGTTGCCATGTCTGGGATTAGGACTCCCATCTAACTAGTACATCATACTATAGCATTACACAGTTATTGCACACACCACAGAGCTTACAGGGTTAAATATTGTCCAAGGAGGTATTTCAAGGTGACTGACATCAGCAAGCTTCTAAAGTAGGGCAATGAGAGGTGTAGTGACTGTGAATGGCCTCATAATCACTGATCTCCACACACACAAACACAGAGTTTCACAGTTGCTATATCTGAGATTTGAACTCCTATCCAACTAGTATGTTACACTATAGCATTACCCAGTTATCACAAGTGCCATGGAGCTTATAAGGGTAACTCTTATTCAAAGGTATATTTCAAGGAGAATGACAACTGCCTTGCTAAAGTATGGCAATGGGAGGTGTAGTGGCTATGAATGGCCTCAAAATCATTGATCCCTACAAAAACAAACACACAGTTTCCCAACTGCCATGTCTAGGATTAGAACTGCAACTGAAATAGTACATCATATTATATTATTACACAGTTATTGCACATGCCACAGAGCTGAAATTTGTCCAATGAGGTATTTCAAGGTGACTGACATCAGCGGGCTTGCTAAAGTAGGGCAATGGGAGATGTAGTGGCTGTGAATAACCTCAAGATCATTGATCCCTACACACAAACACAGAGTTTCACAGTTGTCATGTTTGGGATTCGAGCTCCTACTTAATTTGTACATTATACTATAGCATTACACAGTTATTGCACACACCACAGAGTTTATAGGAAGAATTCTTGTCCAAAGGGGTATTTTAAGGTAACTGACATCAGCAGGCTAGCTAAACTAGGCCAATGGGAAGTGCAGTGTTTGTGTGTGAATGTGCCTCAAACCATTCCTCTGGAAATACACACACAACACTCAGTCACACACAACTTTACATTTGACAGGACTGTGTATACGACTGCCAGATGAATAATGACTTGTACTATCATGTTACACAGATATCACAAGCACCACAGACACTATAGTGCTGAGGGCTACCAGAAGCAAATGCCTACAGTGATAGTCATTGGCACATCATGTGATATTGGCCATTTGGATTTGTGGTGGGTGGGAAAGGCCTCATGATGGGAAGCTCTTTGTCACGGTCTCTTTCTTCCCCACATTTCAGTTTGCGTATGTTTGACCTATTATAGTGTGTTGTCCTTGGATATATCTGTGTATTCCCATCTGATCTGTGTGCAAAGCATGTCTGGTGTGCAATGTTGTGTGTGTGCACAGAAATCTGTGACTGACAGATATGTATAGTCCACCGTTGTTGTCAGAAATGGGCTTCATTTCTGTTAAGTGTAGGTGCATGCCCAGTATGACCCTTTTGTATTTTGTTGTCAGACAAGGACTTCCTTTCTCTAAGTGTGGGAGCATGCCCAGTTTGACCTTCTGTATTGAATGTGTGAATCCATTCCAGATAGGTTGTACTCCAGTGCAGGCATTTTTGTTCTACACCTACAGCTAGCAACCTGTTTCTGCAGGATATCTGTAGATAGGTTGACAATATGGAGTCACAATGGGTAAAGGATAGTGGGATACTGTAAATAATTGTGTCTGTACTGCTTGTGATACATGGTTTTGGTGTTAGCAGAGATATTCAGATATATGTACTACTGACAGATATACTTATTTGCTCACAGTAATTTACTGGGGAATACAAGATGAATGAAGCTGTGTCCAGTATTCTGGTCTGCAGCCTACATATTCTTGCACACTCATGCCATTCTGGATGGGGAACTGCAGACACTTGCTGATCAGTCTGTGTAAATGGTCCAGCACCTTGGTACTGTGGTGGCTGAGGGTCCCATGCTTGTACATCTATTGACGTGACAGAATGGCCATATCCTGCTGTGGCCATACCTCTCAGCTGTACAGATTCACACAGGTTACCCAGAGGCAGGGCTCATATACCTGGACATTTCCTCTTCACATTGTGGTTTATGAGGAGGTTTGTAGCCAACCATTCATGGGTTTGCAGCCAGGGTTAGTATGGACACATCTCAGAGTTTCAGACTTCACACACTCCATGGTGTCCATGCTTCTACCCCCCATTATTCTATCCTCTTCCTAACATTATGCAAGCGATATCTGATAAGTATCCCTATAGTTATCTCTTCATCCCAGCAGTATTTAGGGGTTGGTCCACAGTTCATTCTGTAGGACATGGTGGACATGCTGCTGGGATTTATCGACATGGCCTTGCATTTGTGTTCTGTGGACTGTGTTATGTCGTTATTTGGGACTCCATGAGATAACATACATTGGCAGTATGGGTGAGACACAGGTCTTTGACAGAGGACTGTAGGGCATTTGGTAGTGATGCAGGCCATCTGTAGCAGGTCAGTGCATTCTGTCACTCCTACAGTCCCAGGCTGTAAGCCACTGGATTCCCCTGGGGTGACAGGGTAGGCGTGCAAGGTGTTAATGGCAATAGTCTCTGTCCTTATTAATCCATTGGTGTGGATGCTGGCAGGGTGCTGCTTATACCTTGGGACACACCTGCATGGGACACCTCTTCAGCATGCTTCATTCTGTGGGTATTCCCATACAGAAGTGGGGGTCATATTGTACTCATTCTCAACAGCAGGGATATGACCTGTGATGAACCTGTGGCTGATGGTGGGGTGAGCTGAGTGCATGGGTGCTATGGAAGCTTCTTGCAGCTGACTCACAGATATATGTGGGGCATTCCCCTTATGCTGGCTTGTGCAGGGACACCAGCAGTTTCTCAGTACTTCATAGCTGTGCCTTTGTGGTCTGCCAATGTTTGACCAGGCTACATCAGTATTCCATACTACACAGACAACTAATGTGCTGCTAACCTGTATGTACAATTCCAAAGGTGTGTCCATTTTGACAGTATAATTTTATACACACTCTGTCTAGGGTAGTTCCACCTGTGTACTGTGTGTATGTCTGGTCCCACATCCATGTCATGTCCATCTTTCAGATGGTGACAGATATTACATCCGAACGGTTAGTATGGATTACTGCTGGATTGGGTCATTGTGTTTGGCAATGCAGTTGTCAGAACTTGGCCCTGTCATCAACAGTACTGGCCAAAGGCCACCGGGACACAACCCAATATGCCTATATGCTGACTACTTCCACACAATATACAACACACAACAACTTACACAGAGCCCTGCATATTGTACATGTGCAACAATCTATCCTGCTAATTTGGCCAGCTCAGGCAATCTGTGCCCCACTCTTATTATACACACATGTACATGTTAATACATTTCTACGTAGGATTGTGGGGGTGGGGACACCTGACAACTGTAAACATTTGCTATGACTGTACTGGTATTTCAGGTACTCTTTTGGCTTCCATTTCATTCTACATTCTGACCTATCATGCAGACTAGAGGCATATCAGTGTAGTACAGATCTTAGATTTTATTGACCTACATTTCAGTTTCAGACTTCTTACCCTTCAGAACTAACATCCAACTGCCTGACCTGTTGTAGTCTGTCTGTGTAGGACTAGAGGGGGGCTGTTCTCCATTGCCATCAATCGGAGGCCTTACCACAGCCTTTCTTTGTGGTCTTCTACACCTGTCCTGCTAGCTAAGAGTGTTGTTAGTTATGTGAGCCTCACTGACATGCATGTGTGTGTCCTATAGACACACATCTGGCCCACCACATGTTCTGCAGTGTGATCTGTCACCTTGTCTAGTACTGCCTACTATGTTGACACCAGTATTTGTTATGGATTTCATGCTGCCTATATAGTTGTCTGCTATCTGCTGCCATCCCATTCAGCCACCCGATTTCCTTGCATGCTCACATCCATACCATAGATACAAGTAGCACAACATACTACTCCATTCAGCAAATGATAGGGAGAGTGACTTACCTTGTGGCTTTGCCAGTATTGAGGATAGTGCTAGAGGGCTGACTATGCTTGATGCACATAATACACTCCCTATACATGGTTAAGCACAGGTAGTGTCATGTTTGGCATCCCTTTTACTGTATGTGCAAGTCACAGAGAAGTGTCATTCCCTGGGTACCTACCGTGTCAGTGTATGTGCTATGCGTTGCCTCTTTGTCAAAGCCTGGGCATACTGGGCACACCTCCTTCTGCCTACAGGGGCAGGTTCAGGGTGTTCCTCCTCCGAATCAGTCTGTGCCTGTGCTGGCCTTGGCAATGGTGTGGGGCTGTGTGGCCCTGCACCGTGCTGTTCCTGCTGCAGCTGTTTATTTTATTATTTTTATTTATTTTTATTTTACATTTGTTGACCGGGCTAGTCCAACTGGATATATGTCCGTTTTCAGTAGAGGCCCGGGGAGAAAAGCTCCATCAGTTGTACACTTTTACAAAAAGGCATAAATGGTTACATAAGAAAGATAGCAAGTAAAAACAATTAATATAATCAGATATAATCAGATAAAAAAATACATTGGCATAAAAGTTCACATGACATCATAGCAAGTTAACCAGATAATATAAAAAATAAAGTGTGTTTTTTTTTTTTTTGTTTCCACAGGATCATATTGTGTAGCATGGCACATACAATGAAAATGTGGGTACATGTAGCTAGAGAGTACTGCAAGGCTCCACCGGATATGTCCAGGCACCGGAACCATGACTTGAGCATCGCAGACCCATGCTCTATTATGATTCTCATTTGTGCGTGTGTCTCATTATGGAGTTCTTGTTTGGGTGTATGTGCATTTCTGATGGGTGCCATCAGCCACGGCACCAATGCGTAACCAGTATCCCCCACTAGGTGGCCATATGGGATGTCCCCACTGGCAAATCTCTGGTACAGCTGTGTCATATGCTAGATGTGGGAGTCGCGATAGCTTCCAGGGCTGCCAGCACACACATTCATTATAATGCCCTGGGCATCGCACACGACCTGGCAGTTGATGGAGGGGAAGCCCTTGCGGTTCATATAGACCCTACCCCACTCACCGGGTGGTGTTTTGATTTGTATGTGCGTGCAGTCTATAACACCCACTACCTCAGGGTATTTTGCTATTTGGTGGAAGAGATGCATATTGCTGGTCATCACCTCACAGGTGTTGTGGAAATATATGTGCTCACTGGCATGTGCTGACATGGCATCCAGGAACTGGTGGAGAACCCTGGGTGCTGATGTCTGTGAGATCCCCATGATATTCCCATTTGGCTTTTGGAAAGTACCTGTGGCTAGTATTCTTAAGCCTACACATACTTTGGTATTGACTGGGATGGGTTCCCCTCTGTTGGTTCTGTGTGTGTGGCATGGCCGACACAGCTCAACAATTTTCTGTAAGGAGGTCCCTGTCCACCCTATAGCACTCCACTTTCTGCAGCTCATGTAGCCCCTGGTAGGTTACCCCGGATCTGGACACTCTTCTCCTCACTGTGTGGGTTGGTCATCAGCATCATCCTCACCATCCTCAGCCTCTTCCACATATTGATTTATGAGAGTGAAAGCAGTCCCTATCATTTTGCTGCTTTTGTTAGGTAAAATGTCCTTGTTTGTGTACACTGGCGGTGTACAGTTTGTGGGAAAATCCAGAGTAAAAGGTGTTTGCATAGTTTATAGTAGTATGCTGGGCTGGGCTGCTGCCTGTGTAATTGGCTGATTCTGATACATTTCACCTGCCAGCTATGCTAGTTCTCCTTGATTAGCTTCCTACTGCTGTTTTCCCTTCCCATTGCCTTTCTGTTTAAGACCCTAGGTGTACCATGCAAACCCAGTGCTCAGATGTGACTGGAGCTGCTATTTACTGTTTTTTTTTTTTTTTTAAAACAGGTGCATGGTGCACACACCCATTTAGGCAGTGTAGATACTGCCTGTCAGCTTCAGACACACCCTCTTCCTTAGCTGTGCTTAGCTAAGGGCAAACACAGGCCACAGAGCTCCAATAAGCTTACAGCATGCACACCCCCTTATGAAGTCATCTAGCTCTTAGGCTTACACCATGTTATTACTGCACCTACACAGTTGGGTGCAAGCTAGCACTGAGGGGAAATCTGTGATTCAGTATCATTCCCCTCATTTGGATAGAATTGACTGCTAATGCATGGTTACAAAACCGACACTCAGCCTTCCCCCTTACCAACCACTGGTCTTGTTGTGTTATACATGCCATTGACTATTATGGCAAAATGATGATTTTGGTTTAAAAGCATATTTCCAGGATTTTGGTTTAAAAGCTTATTTCCAGCTTTTTTTCATTATTTTTGGGCCGACCCTGTTTGCGCACCACTGCCCTATGCTTAAATGGCTGAAATTGGCCAAAATAAAAGTTATTTTTTATAATTATGAAACTAATTTTCATGCCTATGGCCATATATTTGGCCTTTGGCATGCCTAACCCTTATAATACATGCATTTTTATGAGCTGTTATGCCTCTGTTTTGTAGTTTGCAGAAATGGTTATGCCTCTGTTTTGTAGTTTGCAGAAATGTATTCATCTACTGGCTGAATACATTTCTGCAGTCTACACTATTCCAGCATGGATGCCTGCCTGCTTCCTGGATCACTAATTCACCTCATTTGCATGGTTTTTACCAGCAAATGAGGCAAATAGCATACAGGGGCTGTGTTCATGCAGGAAGAGTGCAGGAGCACTTGCGCGTGTCCCGGGCCATAATAGTTGGTTTTGTTAAAACATCTATACAGTACTTACATATTAATAAAGTCATCCTGTCCTTAGACCTCATATTGAATCTTGAGTATAACAGCACTTTTCTTGTTCTTATGGTATCTATGGAACATCAGCACAGTGGATTGCATTGTTCCCTCACAGCAAGAGGTTCTGTGGTTTGATTCTCAGCTGGGGTGCCATCAGTGCAGAGTCTGTATGTCCATCCTGTGTTCAAGTGGATGCCTTCCGCATTCCAAAGATACTTAGTAGGTGCACTGGGCACACTAAATTGGCCATAATTGTGAGCGTGCATGCAAGTGTGTGGTATGAAAGAGCAGCTGTGGCAGGGCTAGCCACTCTGTGTGTAAACCTTGGCTCCATATGATTGTTAATATTGAAATGACACCCTCACCCCATGTACAGAAGTGCGAAAAAGGGGGTTTGGAAGTATGGATTCTATATCCCCACTTTTACAGCATACAGACTAGTTTATATAATCATTATTAGTTTGGAGATCATACAAATACTTATAATAAATCCATAATCAGTTTCTTTTCTTTTTCCTAGTAGTAAAATCTGAATGTGTATTTAACTCATTTTTAGCCACAACCACTTCTAGCATTAACCATCCTTATATGCTCTTCAGACTTAAATGTACATTATATGATGAAGCATTCCCATTTTAACTTACTCCTGCCTTTGTTTATTGCCCTCCTCTGCATCCTCTGTAATATGCCAAGCTTTAAAAATTTCTCTATAAAATCTTCTATAAGCAGTTTTTACCACTCTCACTACATTATACTATACCAATGTTGTCCTGTAATTCCAACATGTATCTCTCTGGTTGAACCTCTACATTTCACATACTCTACTTCCACCTAATAACATTGTAGCTGGTGCTATATCAAATACTATTAGGTAACTTACCGTAAATATTGTAATATACCAATAATATATATATATATATATATATATATATATATATATATATATATATATAAAACTATACCAATTTTATAAATTCTGGATAAGTTTCTCTATTTTTTTCTTATTTATCAATGTACCTACAAAAGTATAAACCTGCAAAATATACGCATACTATAAAAACATATACATCTGAACCCTTTTGTACATTTTGTTTCAAAATTTGATAAACATGTCATCCTTATAGAATCTAATTACAACATCAACATGGACGATATTACTGTTTAATAGTGAAGTATTATGTTTTCACAACTGTGCAGCTATCTGCACTTTTTTTTATTATAGTATCCTAAAAGCTGCAAGTTTACTTTTTGTTTTTTGTTAAAGGAAATGAAGGAGAACAAAAAACATTCATTTCAGAACCCTGATTTTTCAAATGTAAACTTGGAAATCAGTTCTTTTATGTCAAGCACAGCAATGACTGATATGCAATATGTAGTGGTGGTAGCCACAGAAAATGCCACAAAAATAAATAAATGAGCAATTCAATAATAAATAATGTCTTATATCATAATGTTAGTGTCTCTAATTTTAGAGACGTCAACATGAGGAGCAAAATGGACCTCTGGTATATTTCATTTTCTTGAGAATCTTTCATAATCAAGGTGACAGATGGAGATGCCCTACCCAGGTGCTGTTTCCTTTAGTAAAACTTTTAATTTCACAAACTATTTGCCCACTCAAATTAATGACTTTTGGGCACAGAGTGAGGTGTGTGTGTGTGAATGATAAAAATGTTGGTATGGACTACAGTGCTGACAGTGTGTGTGTATGGGCAGAGGTTGCAGAATGTATGGTGTAGAGCATGCAGTGCGTTTGGGAATGATTGGAAGCTGGTATCACTCTCTGCTGGTTGTGGTAAGAGTTATGAACTATGTGTGTATGTATTGTATGAGACAGATAACTGTCCATTTCTGCGTCCTGTTTACTTTTTTACTTTTCCCAAGGTACGTGGAAACATGGAGCTGGTTTCTATGTTTTGAAAGAGTGTGGGGGCTTACCATCCACATTACAAATGTGATTAGTGTTTTCTGTTTCTTTCAGATGCATTGCTGTTGATTGCTCTGTGTGTTTATGTGTGTGTGTGTGTGTGTGTGTGTGTGTGTGTGTGTGTGTGTGTGTGTGTGTCTGTCTGTCTACACATGTTTGTGTGTCTGCCTCTGTGTTTGCATGTATATGTATTAGTGCTGTGTTTGGCATCTATGAGCAGACTACTAGAAGGCCATGCACTTTTAATATATTTTCATGTAGCAGGTCACCAAGTTCTCAATGCCCAGCTCCATTTTTCCATGTAACTAAGATGCTGCTGCTTCCAGTGACTTATCATTACACACAAGGTGCATTCTTAAAAAAAGTACTTGTATATCTTCTTTGAATTGTAATATTAAAGGTTTTATTGAAATTTTGAACTGTTTTACTCAAATAATTTTTATTTTTCTATTAACACACTAAATAGATAAACATTTTCACAACATAACCAAATAATCAATTGCATGGGTATAACTATATACAGTATATACATCTGGCCTGAAAAAGTATGCAAAGATAAGAAAAAAATACTACAATAATACATTTCTAATTAAGTTAATAAAAAAACCCACAAATAATAATACAGATTCCATTAGAGAAAATTAGCGTCCATTTGTATAGTTTTAATGCAATATAAAACTTTACTCCAAGGATTGTTGACAAAAGGTTTTGGGTAAATCCTGAATTCTTTAACCTTGGTTTCCTTAAGTGCCATTTCATTTAATAAGGATAGAAAAAGTGGAGAAGCATTGGAATTCCATTTTCTGGTAATACATTTTCTAGCAATTGCAAGTATTGTCCATAATAAAAACAAATTTTCTTTTTTGCAAAGAATGACCATCATTAATATTGAATATAGCTAAGGCTTTGGTTAGTATGAATAAGTCAGAGAACAACGCTTTTAAAAATTGTCTATGCCACTGCCAAATTGGTTTAGTTTAGGACAGTCATAAAATATGTGTGACCAATCAGCTTTACAGATTTGTGACCATCTCCAGAGATATCCTTAGAGTTATTAAATTTAGCAACCTTCTCCAGTGTTAAAAAAAGCTTTGTACAGAAATTTCCAAGCATATATTCTCCTGTATTGTATTGTGACCATGATTTAAATTTGACAGTTATTTAAGATGTTAGATTTATTTTCTAGAGATAAACATGGATATTGTTCCATAGTAATACAAATATTTAAGTTGAGGTTTGGATTTTTATTAATATTTTATATAATTTTGAGATAATGTTATCATCGTTTGAATTGTTATGTAAGATTTCATATAAATAAGCTATTCGTTTGGGTTTATCTTTAAAATAATTACTAATTGTCTTGCAAAGATCTTGAGAGTAAGCTAAAATACTTTGTAAGAGTAACCAGTCTTGATCAAAGTCTTTCAAAAGATGCTGAGTGTATAACATATAATACTTTATGATCTTTAATACATTGTTGCCAACAGATGGAATTCTTGGTTTCCCATACGATAAATGTATTTTTAGGTATCTTGTCAAAAAAACCTCTTTGCGATACTAAAAAGTGTTAATAATTCAAACTAAATTTTAATGTCCATATTAGCATTAATAAATTTCCTAAAGTTATTAAAGATAAAATTCATAGAATTTAATTTTGTAGGTTTTGATATGTTATATTACACACTATAACAAAGAAGATGCCAGAATTCATAAGATTGATCATTTAACAACAGGCTTGTTAAAAGAATTAATGTCATCATGTAATATGGTTAAATATAAAATTTTCCAATTAGAGGTATAATTTAGATCAACTCAATTTAGAATGATTTTGATTATTGAGGCTTTGAAATAACTTTCAATATCTGGGAATTTTAACCTTCCTTGATCCCATGGTCTAATATGATGTGTTAGAGTGATTCTGTTTCTATAAGGGAACTAAAGAAAGTTTAATAAAGGCGTATTTATTTCTTTAAAGAAATGATTTTCAGGAGGCATAAAAAAGGTTGTGCTATATATAGAATTTTAGGAAGAAGAATCATTTTTATTAATTGCAGCCTATCTTCAAATGAAATAAATATTTTATTCCATTTATCTATAGGATTTTTAATTATAGTTGTAATATATTTATAATTTGTAACTCTTGTCTTTTCTATAGTATTGCATAAGACAATACCTAAATAATCAAGAGAGTTTACTTGTATACAAAATTATATTATATTTTATCAATTTGTGTTTTTTCTTTTTATTTACCAACATGTATTTTGATTTTAGTTTATTAAATTGAAGACCAGAAATAAATTGAAATTTTTTTATTAAAAATTCTAATTCTGATAGAGCTACTTTTGAATTGGATAATGTAATCACAATATCATCTGCAAATAACATTATTTTAGAATTATGTTGGTTATATATATCAATACCACTAAACTTTGGTTTATTTTGCATTAATGTAGCAAAACTTTCAATGTCAAATGCAAACAAAATAGGAGACATGGGGCAACCTTGTTTAGCATAAACAAATACCCGCATGTACGGATGTGCATGGACCAAACCAACAATGACTGTAAAGAACAAACAGATCCAGCACAAAAGGGTGAAAAATTAGAACTCCTTTACTGGGGTTGCTGCAAAAACAAATAGCAAACCGGTTTTGGTGACAGCCTTCCTCGGTGCTTAATGACAACATAATATTAACAGTCCCTTAAATAGAAAGCACCATTAGCATACAAAAATACCATTGGTTAGTTAGGCAATCTTGTTGTTGTGTCTTTCGGCTTTTCTCAGTTAGGGGTCGCCACAGAGGAACTCCGGTCTGCTAATGATTGGCAGTAGATTTTTACGTGCCGAGTTGCCAGCTCTGACGCACAGCCTTCAACGAAAGGTACGCCCATTCACGCATGTCTCCACACAGAAGATGCTTTAGCTGAGAATCAAACAGGACAACATTCTTACTGTGAGGCGACAACGCTACCGCAGCACCACCAGACAACTCATTAAGGCCAGGTTTAAACAAACACCCCCAGCTGAATAATCCAACCTGATTCTTTATTATTTAATAACTTGTGCCAACCAACTTTAGACCTACATTGGCCCTGGACCCTATCAATAACAGTGAATATAAACATACCCGTTTTGTGAATTAAAGTGTTCTTATATAAAGTGTTTGTAGGTCTCCTGTTCTTGATCTCACTGAGGTGTTCGGAAATTCAAAGCCTCAATGATCTAGATGTCTGTCCTACATAGAACGTTGAGCAGGAACAGGTAGCCAAATACACAATCCACTGAGTACTGCAATTACCATAGCATAAAATGTCATAAACCGTAGGGGTGTTGGAACTAGTAAAGGTTTTCGTTTTAAATGCATGGGGGCATGCAGAACAATGTCCATAAGGTACACAACTCCAAACCTTGTTACCAAGCAGTGTAGATTGTTGTAATGAGGGCAACACCTTACATTTGAAATGACTGAAATGAGACCCCAAGGTGGGTCCCCTGTGAAATGAAAATGAGCATTTGGAAGGAAGAATTTCATTAAGCTTGGAATTGGCTTTTAAAATGTCCCAATGATGGTTAATGATGTGTTTAAACATTTAAATATTCCATCCAAAAGTCATAACCAATCAAATAGGCTGCTGTAAGGTTTTGCCTAGACAAGACTGTTTATATTGCAACAGATCAGATCTGGATTGTTGCCTGGCAAAGTCCCTGGCCTGACAGATATTGTTATCACTGTATCCCCTCTGGATAAATCTGGTATGTAAATCCTGTTCATAATGGACATAGGAGTCATATAAGGAGCAAATGTGATGCATTCTAAGGAATTGTGACTTGGGTATATTGCGGATGATGTGTCGGGGGTGATGACTATGAGCATGAAGAAGAGTGTTATACTGAGGATATTTGCGGAAAACCTCAGTTTTTAATGTGTGGTCTATATCCCTAGTGATGGTAACATCTAGGAAAGTAATTGAATCTTTATGAGCATTCAAAGTAAACTGACTGTCCCATTTGTTCTGATTCAAATATTCCACAAATTCCTGCAAAAAAAGTTGTATCCTCCCTCCACACCATCCAGCAATCATCCAAGTAGTGTCGCCAAATGTCAATTTCCCCAAGATATAAATTATTTAGATCATCATATATTAACTGTTGTTCAGTATAGCCCATGAAAAGATCTGCATTACTTAGCCTTCCATTGAATTTCTTCACCTCCATAAACAATAGGTTTCGCACAACTGACCCATAAAGTTGATCACCATCTCTCACCTTAGCACTTGTGTCTGCTGACATAACATTACACTTTGAACCAGCGTCTACTTTGAGATCAGTGGTATCATTGATCTGGAAAGTACAAAACACTTCATTCTTTGCCAACAAATTTACTGCATCAAACTCTTCACCAATTACTGATGCACCTTCTGCATAGAAAGTAGGGTTGCAGCTCTCTAAATGACCAACTTGCTTTTTTAAATGACTCTTCTTTACAACTGTGTGAGGTTTACTTGATTTGCAAAACTTTTGAAAATGGATTCATTTTTTTACACTTGTGGCATTGCCGACCAAATGCTAAACATTTTTCTCTTTTAGACTCATGATTGGCATCAAAATTGCAACAGTTTACAATAAAGCTTGATTTTGGTTTTGCTGACTCATCCTTGTACTGCACTGAGCATATCCTTCTCACTAAACTAGTCTTAGAACTTGCTGGAAAACTATGGGTTTTACCTGCCACACTTGCAGGGGTTACAGCTGCCATGTGATTAGGCCTGCTTCTGCTAGCCACATGTTGCATGCTGTCTACATTTTCTCTGGAGCCTATTGAAACCATGCTCTTATCACTTGCAAGTATACTTGTGTGCCTTTCTATAACTTCATAGATTTGACAAATTTCAATAGCTTTGCTCAGCATTAAATCACTGTCACAAAGCAAATGTTTTCTCACTGCAACATAATTAATACCGCACACAAGCCTGTCCTTTATCAACTAATCTTTTAAATCACAAAATCTACACACTTTAGATTTGCTTCTCAGGTCAGTAATATAAGCTGTAAAAGTTTATCCTTGCCATTGATTTCTTGTGTAAAACAAATGCCTCTCTAATGTAACATTTGTTTGGGGGTTGCACATTTCCTGAATTTGCATTTCTAACACTTGAGGTCTTCCCTTGATTCAATCTGTACAACAATATGATGGTTTTCCCCTTCTCTTTCATATACTGCTGATCCATACACAAATGAATGCTCTCTTTCAATGGCCTCTGACCCAGCTAGGTTTAGCAAAATTAATGCCCTGGTGTATGCATCTTTGTACGAATAAGCTGCTTGTATAAAAATATCATACTCTTGGTCAAATACTCTCCAATTCTCTGCAATATTCTGATCAAATACAAGTGGACCTGGTCTGTGAAATGCCTCTGCCATATTAACATATACCAGTGAAAATGTTTACAAGTATGCATGAACACACACATATATACATATGCCAAAAATGTATGCCAGTACTTGTAACTATGCCCAATAGCACAACAAATCTCTGAATAAATGAACTTTGCAAAATAAGTCTCCTGTGTAGTAGAATACTCTTGAAATCATGGTACTGTAAGAAATCACCTCATCAGTATAAGAGACATTTCAAAATAACTGCACTGTGCAAATAAACTGGGCAGAAGAAGCTCAGATTAAAAATATTTCAAAGTAACTGCACTTTACAAGTAAAAAGTACACAGGACACTGAAACTTTCCCAAAATGGGTATAATTTGGTAAATAACTTTGTACATTGCAAGAAACACTATGTAATGCAAATGGATACACCCAGCACAAGAAAACTTTTGAAATGGCTGTGTTTTGACTGCACTTTACAAAGTAGTTTCACTTTGCACACAATAAACTCTTCAGAATAAATGCACAGTAATAACCACACACTGTAAGCATTTTTACACACTTTGACATACTTTGAATAACTCTAGTTATGGCCTGAATAGCTTCAATCAATGAAAAAGTTTAGTTTATGCCAAAACACAGTATTTTGCCAAAACATGTAGTCGCCTTGCTTTATTTATGCTTAATGTGCCCTTTTTGCCCTTTTATTATATTTGATTTGCTCGTTTAATCTTTTTTCATGCCCATTATGCTTTTCTTGTGCTCATTTTACTCTAAACATGCTTGTTTTACTTTAAACATGCATGTTTTGCAATTCTGAAGTAATTCCAAACCCCTTATATCATTTTCTACTAATTATTTTATCAAATATCTTAATTTCAAACATCTAATTTAGTTAATAAACGTTTTGTCTTTTACTTGTTTAATAATGTGTTCTGTGCCCTATGCTCTGTTTTTTTTTAAATAAATAAATCATTTGTGCAAGTTTTCATTACCTTTAGTTCATTTCTGACCCTTTTTTGTACTCAGTTCACTTAGTTTACCTTCACTGTTAACTCTGCACCTCCTACCTTTGAAAACAAGTCTCTTGAATCCTGTTTCTGACACCATGTTGTTCGTCTCGTTAGGATAAAACAGACAAACATCTGTGACTTCTGTTCAAGCACCTTTATTATGTACAAACACATCAGGATTGAGGCTGAATAACTTTAACTTCGATAAACTTATAAAAATCTAGCTATCACACTCATACATGCTCACTCTCTGGCTGCACTCTCAAAATGGCATCAAAGCTAGCACGTGTTTGCTATTTATATGGACATGCTATACTTGGAATGCTTCATAAAGGTACAATTCACACACACTATTCTGCACTACATATTAAGCTATGGGGATCCTTATATGTTTATAGAAGTAATTAATTATTGCTGTTAGTCAAGACTAAGTATACTAAAAAGCATAGTTTTCTCATTTCCATCACTTTGGTAGAGTAATCATTATCAGATCTAATTTGATTTTATTTTAACTTTAGAGGCACTTTTATCCAGGCAGTTTTGAGAACACGTTCTTTAGCTGTATAAAATAAGAAAATGTATTGCTGTGGATCTTGGTGATGATGAAATGATTCTGTTATTGGCTCCCCTATAGCTCTATGAGCTCTTTCTATACCGTATGAGAAACTCTCTTATAAGTCTAAAATCTCAGGTATCCAGGAGTTTAGAAAGAAAATAACATCCTCACCTTAGCTTTATTCAAGAATACCAAAAATGTTAATGTTACACCTTCTTTCCCTGTTTTCTAAATCATCTAGTTTATTAAGAAGTCAAGCGTTTTGTTTAAGAAGGAAGTTAGTTTGTGATTCTTCTTTAAGTCTCATTTAAGGAAGTTCCAATGTCTGTTATTTTAGTTTGATGTTGCTGGATTAATTCTTTAAATATATTAGTTTGTTTTAGACAATTTTCCCAAAGGTTTCTAGTTTTCTTGAAGGCCATGTATTTTTAAGGACAGTTCTTAAAGAGCAGAAGTTTCCAACTGCGTTTTTATTTCTTCTTCAGAGATAAATCAGAACGGGAGTTCTTTGAGCTGTTTATTTTCATTTGATAAAAAAGTCTCTGGTATTTGACAGGAATTTTTTTGTATAAATATGCCAAAGTTGTAAATTTTAAAGATTAGACTTTTATTAATTATATCTGTTAAATTTTGTTTCAATAGTCTAATTATTTTCCTGTTTTTGAAAATAGTGTTGTAGAGCTCTAAAATTTGTTGCTTTCAGTTGGCCATCTTGGCTCCTCTCCAAATTTTTGAACTTTTGAAATTGAAAATGTTGTTAGTAATTTTAATAATAAAGGTAAATGCTATAATTTAGACAAACACCTTTAGACTGCATTGTAAGATTAAAAACAGAATGATTTACAGACTAATAAACACCCAGATGAAGGAGAAATGCTGTAGCGCTAATGTCAATCAGTATTACAATATGTGTATTGAGCATTTCAGTGATATGCTTCTATCATGACTTGTTGAGTTACGTGTGGATGAGGTTATAACTGAATGAAAACAACTTGTTGCAAATTTATTCAGACACAAAGCAAACAAAAGTAAAACAAAATAAATCATTCTTTGCAGGGTAGCAAGGCCTTAAGTACCTCTCTTTGAAGGGCAAACCACCCACAGTCCCCAAGTTCATATATATATATAAATATATTTATATATATATAAATTCCATACTCCCATAAGCACCATGAAAGAAGAAATCACAAAAAGGAAAGGAATGTTGGTTCGCACTTAGAAAATATACTAGCAGTGATTTCCTGTGGATAACAGTGTCATGGGATTTTAACTTCAATCATATGAACTTGATCAGTCAGTAGTCATTGCATTTAAGTTTGTCAAGGTGTGGGGAAGTTGAATGATGCATTTACTTATTAGCAAAGGTGAGTATGATATAGCTAATAAGTCTTTAGATCATATACTACATAGAGGTGCTAGGCAGATATTTCTTAAATGGCAGGATATTGATGATAAACTTTTAATTGATAAAATCAAGATAGCCATATTTTAGTGCTTCCTTAAAAATCCTAGAATAATGTATGAACCCTAAAGCAGGTCAGTTTCTGATGGCTGGCTAATTATAAATCAGCAAGGCACTGCCTTTATTGATGGTGCCACTTGCAGAGTGTAACCAACAGAAAGAATGACACAACCAGAACAAATTAACCAGTGGACCACCAAATGACTTGTTTTCTTTTTTAGCTGCAGAATGTTTTCTACTTTTCATGGTTTGATGCCAATCAGTTAGAATAGAAATGCTCTTTAATTCCATGTTACAACATTGCACAATTTCGGTTGATTGAGTTGGTACTTCATATGTTCACCAGTGCTGGGTCAGCAGTCCCCCAGCAAGACTGTCACATGCATTTCCATGAAGGGAGTAGGCCTAAGAACCACCATTGCAGTTCACAACACTGGGCTAAGTTTCTTTTTTGAGCTCTAACAACAAGTACATGCCCAGTAAGTTATTCATGCAGACAATGTGCAGTGTACATGGTGCTAGACTGCTGCCTGCTTCCATGAGCATATTAAAACTAAAGACAACCTGTCTCCACAGAACAGACATCTGCCTATATTCTCTGGTCTTCATCAGGAAAACTGGAGTAGTATCTGTACCCCCAGGCATGTGGCCTACCCATCATCCTAGAAGATGCAAACATGCAAAGCACACTCATTTCTGTCCATCCCTATGCCATGCTCTGCATGCAGTTGAGCTGCTGTTTGAACTCAGGATGTCTGGGGCATAGTTAAAACTTTATCAACATAAAAAAACTAACATAGCATGTTGGGATGTTACAAGATTCTTCCTTCATCCACCCCTGGCTTCTGTGTGCCTGACTGTGTTTTATATAGTCTAGAGCTGGACTAACAAAATGTTGCAATGGCTAGTGCAAAACATGATACACTACATTTCCAAAAATATACCATTCTTAAAAACAAAAGAAAGAAAGAAGGAAAGAAAAACTCCTAAGACGATATGATTTTAGCTGCTTCACGTAAAGCATATTATTTGTAATAGATTATTTTATCTTCTTACAATGTTATATGATTTTAGAATAGTAAAGAAGCCAATTTTCATACGGTTAATGACAACCTAATCTACAAAGCTACCTTGTTTCCTGAGAGCTTAAATTTTCATTTACCATACCGGGCTATATATACTTCTGCATATGAGATGTTTTCCCTTTATTTAATTCTGTATTCTTATCCCAGGCATGTCTACAGTATTACATTACTGTCTGTGATGGCAGCCATTTCTTCTGCTTGTTAAAAAAATCATTATAACCTTATGACACTTATTAAAATGGAGATGCTGGAGGAAGTAAAATGTCATCTTTCATGGTTTAAAAAGCATCACTTAACATTATGCTGCAATTTCACTCCATTACTGGTTCTAATACATGACCTTGTCACATCTGAAGGATTCTATTGAGCAACATATTCTGCGTGGCACTGTAGCTGCATAAAAATAACTTAAAATCTTCCCGTTCTACTCATTAATGAAACTGCATGATAAGTCATGCAATCAAACACTAATACATGCATTTTCTTCAGCGTGAAAACATTGATTATAAAAGTATTTTTTATATTTCTCACTCTCATAATACTAATTAGAGCATTTAAGACAACAAATGCACCTGCAAGCATTTGGCTGTCAAGAAGACATTTAGTCTCTCTCTAAAGAATTTATGTTTAGATTCAGTAAACACTGCAGCTGTGCCATGCTTTACAATTACAATATGTGTGCGTGTGTGTGTGTGTGTGTGTGTGTGTGTGTGTGTGTGTGTGTGTGTGTGTGTGTGTGTGTGTGTATGTGTGTGTGTGTGTGTGTGTGTGTGTGTGCGTATATGCATGTGCATGTGTGTGTGTGTGTGTGTGTGTGTGTGTGTGTGTGTGTGTGTGTGTGTGTGTGTGTGTGTGTGTGTGTGTGTGTGTGTGTGTGTGTGTGTGTGTGTGTGTGTGTGTATGTGTATGTGTGTGTGTGTGTTTGTGTGTGTGTGTCTGTGGTGATAAACCTGTGCATAATCATAGACTGGAAGAGTGAGTTTTAGAACACCATGTGTAAGCTGTATGTATACTTAACCAATGCATTCACATTATGCCTAATTTGCCATAATTCTTTAAACTGTAGATGTTCTTCTATTATTTGAAGATTGTAACATTATTGTTCTTAATTTTTTTTTGTAATACTTTGGAACTTTTCTCCCCGAACCTCTACTGACAATGGACACCTACCTAGTTGTACTTTCCCTATAGTAAATTGTCAATAAATAAATATATGTATTAATTAAAATAAGAATGTTACAGCCTTCTCTTAGCCTACATTTCAGTAAACTGGGACTGCCTACAATATGCATTTACTGCATTGCAGTATCACAGATGAGGGAGAAAGTAAGTTTTACTTTGTTGTCTATCTTCTCCTTCTTCCCTAAGTTTGTTCAGTCTCAGAGTAGGTAAATTCAAAGATCAGAGGTGTGAGGGCTTGACACCACATTGGTGAAAGCAAAGTGGCTTGAGCCTGTAAAAATATTTTTTGTGTTATGTGATGTGGCATATGTCACTGTTTAGATACTGTTACCTCCTGTGGATTTAGATGTTTGCAGCAGAAATGAATTGTATTGACTAAACAAAATGTGATTAACCATAATAAAGCCATATGTTTTTTGTCTATGCACATATGTGTGTGTGTGTGTGTGTGTGTGTGTGTGTGTGTGTGTGTGTGTGTGTGTGTGTGTGTGTGTGTGTGTACATCCTACAATGCATTGGCATTTTGACCTAAACTGATGCAATTGTTTGCCAATAACAACTCCAGTTCAGTTGTGACTCCAAATAGAATAACACAGGTATCAGAATAATGAATGAATGAATTAATTAATTAATTGATCTATGGATGACTGAATGTAGCTATGCTGTTTCATAGATACTGTAAATACACAGCAGGTGTTTTAAAATACATACAGTACATTCATTTTTATATAATTTTGTGTTTGATAAGAGAAATATGAAAATACATGTTAGAATTTTCTTACATATCACATATTACAAACCCATACACATGCAAGCATACATGTGGACACTCTACATATGCACACACACACATACACACACACAGACACACATGCACACCCATGTGTATGCACATAAATACATACATACATACAAGCATGCAATGATACGCACACAGATGCACACACAGACATACATACATGCATACATGTACAAACACTGATATACTATCAGATATCACAGCTTTGTAATTTCACACAACGCTGAAGAAATAGTAATACAGGGGTGAAATTCAGAAAGCAGCAGTAACTGCACGCGCCTAATTTAAAAATCGCTAAAGTAATATGCAGTTCAGAAAACATGATATTACTGTGCAATTAGAGTATGCATAGCAACATAGTAATGAGACTAACTACTCACACAATTCAGAAACATTGTGTGTGTATTAATAAGCTGGTAATCTACATTAAATGATATATACAGCTAAACAGACTTTGACATTAATTTACTGCTATCTACAACGTATGTATATTTTAAGCATTATAAAATGAAGTGTCTAATTTCACGGTTGTTACACAGCATGATGTGGGGCTGCAAAGGTCACAGAGAAGCAGCTCCTGTGCCATTGCACCATTTGGTATGTTTCCTGCTGTCAGTGAATCAGACCCACAGTACTGATCCAGAGCATGACAGGTATATGTTTGACAGGGAAACACTGACAGAAATAGAATCACATGATAGCCATAGAAAGGCTTTTATGCTGAAGACCAGTGTCTTGCATATTTAAAATAGGCACCTACTAAAGGCCAGCCGTTGGTACAGTGGGAAAAATCACAGTTTTGAGCATCCAGGCTGTTTAATACAAGGACCTGGGCATCATGGAAGAAGATATTGATGTGTAAATCAGTTTCAAAGAAAGACATCTGGAATATTATTTCATTATGCAGTGCATTCACAAGATTGCTATCTTGCTCAAATTGCTTTGGACTGAAGGCTATGCATGCATGCCAGGAGAGGCAAAATCAAGTGCAGCAGTTGGTTAGCTACAAGGAGCACCACTGTATCAACTCCCCACCTGTGCTCAGTGTCAAAGACATTATAAGATGCAGACAGTGTCTATCACACTAGCAGCTCTTATGACACATGCATCTGACAGAGTTGTATCCTTTACCATATATACAATTCTATTTATTTGTTTATTTATTGACATTTTATTATCAGGAAAGCCCCACTGGGTAGGAGAACATTTTCAGCAGGGGTTCAAGGAGAAAAGCTCTAAAGTAGTACAAAACACTTTAAGAACAATAATTTTGCAATCTTTAAACATAACACAAAAATACAGTTTAAATAATTATGCCAAATTAGATGTAATATGAAAGCATTGGCTAAGAATAGATACAATTTATATGATAATACTTTAATAGTTAGAGAAATTTTAGCAGGTTTATTAAAGGTAAGGTAGTATAATAAAAACAGGAATTCTAATACAAAGGGAGAGAAAAGAAGGTGTATTGGTATATTTAGTGAGAAAGCCAGGGCAGAGAAATTGATAGAAGGAAGTGAGTGAAGAAGGAAAAATAAGGAGATATAACATATGAATAGGTATTCACATTTAGGGATATAGTTTATCCTGGTGTTAAGGAAAAACACAGCCAGGTTTTGGTTTGGTAGTCTTTCAGTATGATTTTAAAATATGGGTGGGAGGGTATTGACCTGATGGGGAGAGATAAGGCCTTAGCAACATGGTATGAGTACAGAAAATGCCCAGAAGATGTGATAGATTTGTGGACAGACAGGAGTTTTTGATCATTGGATTGTAATGACCGACTAGGAACATAGCTGTGTAGAATGTTATTTAGCACTGGACAAACAGATGGATTCTGAAACTTTTATAGGTGGAAGGAACCTGTGTATATGTTAGTTAATGGGGGTAATTCACACCAATTTAGGCTTTTTAGTACTATACAGTGGTGAGTTCTGAGAGGGGCATCTGCTGCAAATTTAGCAATTTTGTAAAAGCATTGCTCAAGTTATGATTTTTGTGATGCCTGAAGGTTAGTAGGAGTGGGAGCACCATTAAAAGTGTGAGAAAGAGATAAGTACTGGCAAATGTAGCTTTAGTTATGTCGGTGAGAAAGTTGTTGGCTCAATAAAGTATCCCTAGTTTTTATGAGTTTTCTTATGTAATTTTGTATATGCAAATCAAATTTAAGATTATCAACCCCAATAATGTGCCATATTAAGTGACTTCAATAGCCGTGTTATCAAGAGACAGGAGTTTAAATGTTGTTTCTTCCATGGGAGAATAACTTGAGGGGAAAAGTAAGTAGTTTGTTTTTTTAGGGTTGAGTATGAGTTGTGAATTACAGAGCCATGTTTCAGTTGTTGTTAAAGCTTCCTGAGTATTTTTTTGGTGGTGTGCTACATTGTCAAATGTACAAATGACTATGGAGTCATCTGTGTACTGTATTAGGGAGGCTTGTTGTGTGGATATGTGGATGGTGTTGCTGAGGATGTTAAAGAGAAATGGACCAAGGATAGACCCTTGTAGTATACTGCTGGTGTCTGGGAGGAATGGAGAGAGGGTGAAGTGAAGTTTTACTGACTGATACCTATTGGATAGGTAGCTTTTGAACAGTAGATAGGTGGGCGGAGAGAGACCTAATGGTGATATTTGAAGTAGAAGTGTGCTGTAGTAAACTGTGTTGAAGGCTTTAGACAAATCTAGAAATAAGGAGGGGACTATTTTACCATTATCTCTAGCTTTATTGACAGTATCTATATGGGATAGATGTTCAGTGCTACTACTATGGGAAAGACAGAACCCATGTTGTTATTCATATAAAGAATAGAAACTTGGTAAGTATATATCTCAATGTATAAATATTATAGATACATGTGGTGTGTGTGTGTGTGTGTGTGTGTGTGTGTGTGTGTGTGTGTGTGTGTGTGTGTGTGTGTGTGTATATATATATATATATATATATATATATATATATATATATATATATATGGGTATACTTTGTGTCATTGAATCTCATTTCACTGAATTTCATTTCGCCTCGACCAATTCACGGAAAACTCAAATTACTGAAAACTCATTTTACTGAATGTCATTTCACTGAACTGCAGTTAGTATATATGGCACTGTGTAGAGTACTGTAAGGCAAGTAAAAGGTGTATACCCTTTCCCCCACTGTAGTGTGACCCTGGAGTTACTATATATAGTAACTCCAGGATCGCACTACAGTTCGTATATATGGCATTGTGTAAAGTACTTTAAGGCAAGTAAAAGGTATATGCCCTTTTCCCCAATGTAGTGTGATCCAGGAGTTACTATATATAACTGGGGGGGCACAAACCCCCACATTGGGGGGTATGGGGAGCCCCCCACTTAGTTTGAGTAAATATTGTCTTCTGGAGAGAGTTAGTCACTGGTGTTGTAACTATGCATATCTATTGTTTAAAATGTATTGTTTTGATGTTTATGGTAAAATACAATATAAAACAAACAAGGTGGGGAGCTATGCCACCCACACACCCCAGTGTGGGGGGACTGAGCCCCCTCATCCCCCCTAACTATATATACTAACTCCAGGCTCGCACTACATTTGGGAAAAGGGCATACACCTTTTACCTGCCTTACAGTACTCTACACAGTGCCATATATACTAAGTTCAGTTCAGTGAAATGAGATTCAGTGAAATGAGTTTTCAGCAATTTGTGTTTTCAGCGATGTAGTCGGGGTGAAATGAGATTCAATGAAACAAAGTAGACCTATATATATGTGTGTGTGTGTGTGTGTGTGTACATATATATATATATATATATATATATATATATATATATATATATATATATATATATATATATATATATAGTACTTACGTATTATTGCAACCAGATTTTCACGATAATAATGGTTGCTTGCCGATGTGGAAATGTAACAGATAATTGTGTGACAATGACAGACAATGGGTTTACTTTCACACTGAAGGTTGTTTTAGGCAGGGTTATCAGTAAAAAATGAGTAAGCTAATGTCACTGTTTAGGTATGCACTTTACCGCCAGCATGTCATGTAGCTTGCAGTAAAGTGCATACAGACTTCAACTGTCAGGGCTGCTGTCTTACTCACTGCAATTGCTCTCCAGTTTCCCCCACATAAAAAGGCACAGACACAGGAATTATGCTTTTGCTTCACTTTGTATTTTTAACAAATTTTAAACATATACTCAGGTCCAAACATGGCAGTAACGAGAGGAAGAAGTGCAGCATCAGCCAGTAACATGTTTTCCGTACTGTTGTTAGTAGGTTTAATCAGCAACCCATAATCAGCTATCAACACCATCTACCCTCAGTGAAGGGAAAGTGACTCACGAAAAACACCCTGTAACCTTCTAACATTGAAATACTGAAGTTCAAGGATTGCTGACTTTCCTAGTTTATGTGTCAAGATTTTCAGTAAAGCTGCTGAGAAACTGTCCCCATTTGGGAAGCAATGCCCATAGTTTACACAAAATGAAAGATACAGTCAGTCAGTTCCTGAATAAACCTATTAAGACCACTTCAATAAACAGCTTGATGATACGATTCTTCCTGTTGTTTGTGGCATGTAGCATGCTTTTTCAGTGGGACCTGATCATATGTTGAGACATTGTTAAAAATAAAACATTAGCCAAAACCATCCTTCATGTCTTTGTGCGCTTGCCTTCTCTGAAGGATTCCTTCCACTCAGTGAAAATAATCAGTTCGTCAGTACGGTAGCAGGCATGACGATTCAAGCGTGCGTGTGTAATGCATGCAAAAACATGAAGAGGGTTTTCTGAAATATTTCTTTTCCCCAAGCTAATACAAAGTTATTCCATAGCAGTAAACACTGTGAATACCATCGTGCAGCGTTTCATGGCCTCGTCTCTACCGAAGTATGCGAAATTGACAACAGCGAAAATGTGGTTGCGATAATACGTATATATATATATATATATATATATATATATATATATATATATATATATATATATATATATATATATATATATATATATATATATATATATATATATAAAATAAAACACACACATATATACACACACATACACACTATATATATATATATATATAAAGTAGATATATATATATATATATATATATATATATATATATATATAGATAGATAGATATAGATATATATATGTGTGTGTGTGTATGTACATATATACAGGGGCAGCTGGTATTGATCCCAGACCCACTCTGTTCATGAATTAATTTTGCGAACTACCCCCAAAAAAAGATCAGATGGTAATACTTGGGATTAGAAAACAACAGCAACACAGTGCTATGCATGCTCAAAGAACAGAATCGATGCCTGCAAAATTTAACACTGAAAATAATTCTACAAAAGAATGACCCTTTTACTGAAAGCAGTACTACTGTCATTGACCATTTCAAACAAAAGAGCTCTTTTGTGAAAAAGTAAGTGTTGAGGAGGTATAGAAGCAGGGATGAGAGTAAGGTACACTGAAGGTATTATGCATCTTATGCTCTACAGGCCTCTGCCTGTGTATATCTCCAGAACACTTCAGCCTTCTATTAGATAAGCCCACATGTCTTTTTGTCTCTCTCTGGCCCTCACCTTTATGAGACAGAGGTGTGGTCTTCTTTATTCAGGGAAGGTGTCGGTCCTCCTTTAAGACTTCTCCAAAACTGAAGGTCCACAAACCCTATAGCAGTTGCTAGGGGACACTATGTCTCATTACCCCTCTCCAGCTCAGAACTTTCGGGATGGGTTTCATTAGCCATGTTGATTTGACCTCATCTCAGTTAGCTTATACATTCTTCTGATGAGGTTTACAGTGCTCCAGAATGGGGAAAATCTGGTAATGGTCCCAAATGCAGAGCAGATGTACTGCTGTGTTTGTCTGTTAAAATTCCGGTAGAAAATCATCAGCTTATTTCTTCACACAAAGACACTTTGCTATCCTCATGGTAGTGAAGCAAACTTTGGCTTAGTGCATTACATTTTTCTGAGCTTCACTTTCTTGGTGGTATTGCACAGTTTACTCTCATGCTCAGGATCAATTTCTGTAATTCTCAGTTCACATTGATTCAGTCTACCTAGTGCATTTTATATTCCTTCATCCATATATTTTTTGTGAGTGTGTAGCATGCTCAGACAACAGTTTTGAAATTTCTCTCTAGTTCTTTGTATTTCTAAGTAATAAAACCAGTATATTTTTTCAGTTCTACTACACTGGGCTTAGGAATGATCATCCCAGTTTTAGTGGTTTTATGTTGTCTATATCTTCCGTGATCCCTGGCTGCTTGAAGCTCTTGCTTTTTTCCATGACTTGTGTTTCATATGTGGCACAGTTGCTGAGTTTTCACATGTAGACAGGCTTCAATGAATACTTTTACCAACATACTGGTCATCCATTTTGTCACTTAGCTTTCTGTCTTCTTGCTACAGTATATTCACAAGGCTTTATTTCTTATTTCATGTGTGTTTCAGTTCTGTAATGTGTTGATTAAGCATATTTTTGACACTGGTCATAGGATCATAGTATCATAGAAGAATACTAAGCTAATGACAATAAATGGCCTTTTAAGCCCTGACATGCTTCCATGAAATAGTGAAACATATTGGTTCTTTAGGTCTTGTGGGGAGTATATAAACTTAGACATGAGTAGGTGAGTATTTACAAGTTTCCTCCCTTTAACAGAGACATAGGTGCCAGACCCATAGTAAATTTCCAATCCTCCATCCATTGATCCAAATTTGATTTGAATTAGGACAGGAAAGAACTTTGCTTCCCATGGAGGGGAAACCTCTTCCAGAGAAGGAGGAGCCTTTGGTAGCCTCTGAAACACATAATGTTTCAGGTGAGGTTTAGGTCCCTGTGTTTGGTGTTTCTTACGCTATTGTTTTGCAGATGTGCAATTGGTGCATTAAAGCTAGATCAGAGGATGCTTTGTAGGCCAAGCAAAGGTTGTGTCTCAGCTGCCTGTGGGAAACTGAGTATAAAGACAAGGCCTTGAGGCACTCCACATAGGACATGTTTTCTAAGTCATTTATTCTTTTTGTGAGAATCTCTGTGAATGCTCCAGTTGTTGCATATGCCTGGTCATATGCCTGGTCAGGTAAATGCTAACACGGACACTGCACTCAATAACTGGTCTTATGAGGGTAGAGTACAATGGAATGCCATACACTTGTTTATAAATTGTACAACATCTAATGATATTTTTACTACTGTAGAAGCATGACAGTCAAAAACCGAGTCACTCTCTACATACAATTCCAAATCCCTGACTCCTAGATCTACTCAGGAGTGTATTAACAATGTGGCAATTTGTCAGGGGTGGCTGTCTTTCAGAAGGATGCTGTTATGTGCTTCTTGGTATTGACTTTAAGATGCAGTAGATATTATCCTGTGTTAGGCCATCTAGGAATGTGTTTATGTCTTGGGGGATTCATCGACTGAGCCTAATTTATAATCATCTGTCAACTTGGTTATCCAGAGACCTTTGACATTAGCCTTGACTTCAAAGAAGTAAATGCAAAACAGGAGCAGTACCAGCACTGAACCCCAAGACACTCTGCTAGTGACTGGCCTTTTTGTGAAGGTAGATGCCCCTACTGTAACTTCTAGGGTCCTATCTGTGAGCCAGTTGGCTAAAATATCCAGCAGGTTTACTGATTTTGTTTGCATTGCCCAGGTGGGGTATATCATGTCAAATGCTTTGGCTAGGTCAAGGTAGGCAGTGTACACCATCTTGCCCTTGTCCTTTTCTTTGGTAAACTTGTCATAGAACTCTACCAGGATGAGTATGCATGACCTGCCCTTGACAAAACCAAATTGAATTGGATCTAGAATCTCTAGGTTTCATATGTCATCATTTAACATATCCATTATTATTCTTTCAATGGCTTTACATATTACACTAGTCAAGTTTGGGTTTATAGTTCCCTGTGTCCAAGAATCACCCACCTTTGTGCAGTGGGATAACAATTACAATCATCCATTCACTGTGCTTGAATAGTGATTCTAGTGGGCCTGATATTTCATGCGATGCATCACAAGTTATTAGAAGTACCCATTGATGCAGAGTTCTTGAGCTTGGAGAGTGCACTGAGGACCTGTGCACTAGTGATAGTTGGGGGGGTTATAGTTCTGGGTAATTTCTGAGGGGTGTCTGAGTGAGATAGGGAATAAAATTGGACCTACATTTGTTGACTAGTTGATTTTCTATCTTCCAGCTCAGTATAGGTGGCTCTAGTTACAATTAATTTGACACACTGTTGTGCATTGACTTTGAGGTTGCAGACATAACCAAATAAAACTTTATGATTGATTGTCCTTGACCTGGGAGGCTATGCTATTTTTTACATTGTATTTGGCTTTGTAGACTTGATAATCCCCCAAAATTACTGGTTTAGATTATTTCATAGGTGTGTACTATGCCAATGGCTTTTACAAGGCTGACCCACAGAAGTGCCCTGGCATCATGCCACTGTTAGTATCAAGTAGAGCCACTGGAGTGATCCCTGGGATGAACTTTCTATTTCCCAACCACTCATAAGATTTTTCTTAAAAAGGGCCAGTGAGGTGGTCTGGTTGACATGTATGAGAAGTCTATTCCAAAGCATGGGCAGTCTCTGGGTTTTGAACCTGTCCCTCCAGCATGTTCTGTTGAGTGTGGTAATGAGAATGAGGTTCCTGGAGTGTGTTGCAGAGTGATTGGGATTTCTTTAGGTGTAACATTTCCAACAGGGCTGGGTCAGACATGGCTTTGTAAGTCAAGCAGAGATCGTTTCTTAATAGACAATATGAGACAAAGAAAAGCTGGAGTTTTTGAGTCTGTCCATGTAGGGCATGTGTTTAAGGCCTAAGATCGTCTTTGTGAGATACTTTTGTGGCCATTCCAGCTTTTGTAGGTGTTTAGTGAGGTACATGCCAAATGGGGCATTATACTCAATGACTGGTCTAATGAGAGAAGAGTAGAGGGAGATGATGACCTCTTTCTTCCTGGATGCAAAACCCTTGGTAATGAGATGTGCCACACAGAAGGACTTTCTGACCACAGTGGCAATATGGTGGTTGACGGAGAGGTTGCTGTCAACCTGTGTCCCCATATCTCTTATAACTCCTTCAGTGTTCAGTGGGCTACCATCAATGTGGTCATTAGTGGGAACTGTGTTTTTCCCAAAGGGAATGACGATGCATTTTTTGGCATTGAGCTTAAGGCCATGGTTTTGACACCAGTTGCTGGTCTCAGTGAGGCATTTCTGTAGGATGTCTACATCACTTGGGGAGTTAATAATGGCTCCCAGCTTGCAATTGTCTGCAAACTTGGTCAGCCAAAGTCCCTCCATGTTGGCCTGGACTTCTGAGAAGTAGATGCCAAACAGAAGGGACCCAGGACTGACCCCTGTGGGACTCCACTTGTGGCTGGTCAGCAGTCTGACTTGGAGTCTGCTACTTTCACACTCTGGGTTCTATCTGTGAGCCAGTTTGCAACCCATCTAGTGATATAGGGGTTGATGCCTAGTTTGGTGAGTCTATCAATAATTCCTGAGTGGGGAATGGTATCAAAGGCCTTGGCCAGATCATGGTAGGCTGTATGAACTGTCTTGCCGTCATCCACACCTCTGGTGACTGACTCAAAGAAGTCAATCAGGTTGTGTAGGCATGATCTATCCTTCACAAAACAAATTGCATGGGATCCAGAGTTTGGAGATTCCCTAAATCCTTGTTAATTAGGTCCATGATTATGCACTCCATAGCCTTATATATCAGACTCATCAGTCTAATGGGATGATAATTCCCAGGGTCTGTAGTCACTCCCCCTTTGTGGAGATGGATGACTGTAGCAGTGTGCCATTCTGTAGTGACAAAGCCTGTGGTGAGGCTGCAATTGAACAGGGCACACAGGTGTGGTGCCAGTTCACTGTATATCTCATGTAGAACACAGCCAGAGATATTGTTGGGTCCCATGGAAGCTGTATTCTTGTCCTTGGACAATGCAGCTTTAATCTGTGCTGCAGTAATGCTGGGTGCCTGGCATTCTTCTGGTATTGAGATTGGTTCTTCAGGGGAGGAGAGAGGAGTAAAGTTGGCACTGAATCTGTCAGCCAGTAGGATGGCAATATATGTTGGCTCAGTATAGGAGGTACCATTGTGCAGTAACTCAGAGCAAATCTGGGTATTGCCATGGAGACTCTTGATATAACTGTAGAAGGCTTTGTGGTTGTTTTTAGCGTCTGCCGCAATTCTGCCTTCAGAGATAGCTTTAGAGATTTTGATGAGGGATCTCAACTTTTTGTTGAAGCTAATAAGGTAGTTTTTCCAGTCTTGGGACTTCACCTTTTTCTGCAGCAGTTTCTTCCTTCTGTTGTAGAGTTTGTTAATGGCAGGGGACCACCAGATTGGCTTCCTTTTTTTGGAGGAGAGTGTCTTGGTTCTGTTGGGTATGGCTAGTTCCATGCAATCCATGTATTTATGTATGTGTTTGTACAGTGCATTGGTGTATGATTCGGCGGTCATGCACCTATTTTCCATTTGCATTGGTGCGGTGAAGTTAGCCACCTCTGTTTTTAGGAGGCATGAAGTCATCTTTGGAGAAGTTTTTCATGGTGGTTACGTTTTCTGGTGCTGTAGGTGAGATGTGGATTTCCATGGTAATTAGTTTGTGGTCAGTTCTAACCAGGGAAGAATTGACTATTGGTAGTGAGCAATGGTGGGAATTTTACCTTGCTGAGCATTTTCCCTCCTAATTGTCACCATGACTTTCTTTTTCTTTTCTTTTTTTTTTTTTTTTTTTTTTTTTTTGAAGCTATTGATGTTTAGATTCTACATGGTGGCTTGTTTTATAAGTTAGTCCTGTGTTTGTTACAGGTGGTTCAGCTGTTTCTGTGCTGATGTTAATATGATAATACAGGGTTTCCATGAGCAATTAGCCATAGGGAGAGGTGTTTTCAGGGTTTGGTGAGGCTTTAAGGTGTCTCTTAATAGTAGGACATTTTTATTAGAATAAGAACTAAAAGTTCCAGGGTTAGCTTGAGTTCTGAGTTTTATTTTTATTTCAAAGGAGACAACTTATCCATCTTGATGATTATGAATAAAAGACTAGGAATGGTGTAAAGTTCTCTCACGTTTGTGAGTACCAGGTCAAGGATGCTTGTGCCCAGAGTGAGCATATGGACTAACTGGTGCAGGACATCTGTGTTTTTAAAGTCCAAGAATCTTTGGGCATGCATTTTAGGGGTCATGTGTGATTCCCAGTCTATAGCTGGGTAGTTATTTTCCCCATGAATATGGTGTTGGGTTGAATTGGAAGTGTATCCAGCACATTTAACTCTGTTTTATGGGTTTTCAGTGTCAGGGAGGGGGGCTTATAACTTGCAAGAATGTGGTATGGGACTTTGCCTATTGGATGTGGAGAAGTTCAAGCACACTGTACTGACTGGCTGGCCTTGAAGAGTATATGTTTTTTTAACACCTTTATTGAATTTCCACTTGTGACATAGGCAAACTTACATTTACATAAAAGTAGCCAAACCATATTATCAAGTTCACATTTACAAACATTATATGTTACATATATTGTTCTATACAATATAATCAAACCAACATTACATTAATTGTTCAGTTCCTGCCTGAGGAGTGTATGCTTTTGATATAAATAGAGACTTTTTAACCTTTCATCTCTTCCTGTGCAGTAGGTGGTATAAATGTTTGCAAGGCATAGTACTGCACTGCTGGGATGCTGTCCATGGCCTTAAACCTGCTCTCAGTAACTGCACAGAAATCTACAATCTCCAGGGTAAAGACGGTCAGTAGGTGGTGCAATTTGTTGTTTAGAATCCTGGCACTGAGAAGTAGGACCTTTAGGTGCTCGTGTGTTGGTTTTGTGATATCCTAAGGTTTATTAGACTGACAATGCCTAAAAAAGGTTTTAGCAAATATATGAAAAGCTAAAGTGGACAAGTGTAGACCACTACTGGCAAAGCAGTGTGCTCTGTCTGCCAATATCCTCACAGCCTAGCAACTATTGGACCTCCTTTGAATGACACCAAAAACTAAGCCTATTGTTAAAGTCAATTATCTTCTATTTATATTGATATTGTGCCATTTCCCTTAAAAGAAGGTAGATTCCTGGATGTAGTTTTTGTGTGTGTGTTTCTGACAACCTGTTTGATATTATAAGTGCTTGTACATGAGAGTCTTTCTTTCAGTGACATTGTGCAACTGTTTCTCTCATGGATTCACTTTACAATCTCGAAATACTGAAATCTCGAATTTCAGTATCCTGAGACTATAAAGCTGAACATTCACAATATCAAAACCCCAAAAGCACAAAATTCAAAATCGCAACTTTTAAATACACCCTCCACCACACAAACAAATATACATACACTTCCTCCCCACACTACAACAAACCAACACACACAAACACAGCAACACAAATACACAAACATACCCTACATATAAGCAGGGGGGCAAGCACCCCCCATGTGGGGGACTGCTCCCCCCACACCTCTGCTACTTATATATACTAACTCTGAAGTTCAACTAAAAAGACAATGACGCTAAACCCAACACTACATACTCTATATTCCCCTTGCACAAACACACACCACATATGTACAAACACCACCACTCTCAACACTTACAGATTCACACTCTTACCTACCTACCCTAACATACACCTAAAACTTCCCAACACACTCACATACACTGAAATCCCTACTCAAAACCCTTAAAAAACAGCACTTACCTAAATCTCTTCATATATCCAAGCAACAGCAGGAAAACCATATCCCACAGCACACTGCACATTAAAAACACAGCAAATCCAATGTACCGTGCCACCACAACCACAAATTCAACACTTCACATTCGATCAAGTGCAGTTTTGCTCATCTGCACTTTTGGCATTTTCGTCTTGAGATACTGAAATTTGAGATTTCAATATTTCGAGATAGTAAAGTGCTTCCTCTCTCACATACAATATCAGCTTGTTTAAGAATTACGTGGATATCAGTAAACATAAGACAATTGTTATATTACCTCAGGATGCCCATATCCACTAAACTGGATGTAGAGATAGTAGGAAAGTGCATATCCATAGGTCTACATCCTTATTTCATAATTACTAGGGAATGGTACATGAGCCATATAGAGTTGACTAGCTTGGGAACTGCATTAGTATAGACTTCTATAAAAACTATATAGACTAAACTCTTGCAGTGGGGATCCTTAACATGCAAAATATTAGTTCTATATGCAGTAAGACCCTGAGAGTTTCTGGGAAGTAGTTTTATAGAGAAAATTTTTAATTTTAAGTGCTTTCATCTTTACAGAAAAGTGCCAACTACTACTGCTGTCAGGAAAATGCAATGACTTTTTACTGACAGGGAAATTGACAAAACAGACAATGGCTCCCTGGTCAATTATTTCAATTAGGGCAATGCAAAGTTATTCTCAAATTCAGAATGAGATCAGACTACTCTCTACTGCCACCAGAGCACAGCCCAAACCCTTTTTAATGTAAACTCATGAGGAGAAGCAGAAAGTGCAAAAAAAAAAAAAAAAAAAAAAAAAAAAACGTATGAACCACTTTGTATTTCTTAGGAGATAATCTCTTCATGCCCTCATCTGATCTGTGTCAAATTTTTTCTTTTCTTTTCTTTTTTTTTTGGTTTTAAGTTTCTTTTGTTGTAAAAACAAAAAAGCTGGGATACTTCATGGTGACAAGGATATGTCTATCTGTACATTTAAATTTAGTGCTGTATAAAGTGCCCCCATTTTTCAGTGCTTTTTATACGTTCCACAACTTTTAATTCTTAACAATAAAGACCTGTATGCACGGCTTCCAATAACTTCCATTCCAAAATAGTATATTCAGAAGCAATACTGTTATTTTCAAAAAGCATTTGTAAACAGTGATTTTGTGACTTTGAATTTCATCAATAATTGTTTAAGATTTCAATCTGCACATTAAATCTACAAATAACTCAATTTTGTTTTCACATCAAAAGTCTTTTATCATGGGGGTTCCCTGTTTCTAACAAAACACTTCCAAAGCAGAACCTACGAGAAACCCAAGCAATGCAGAAACACTATCAGGTTTATTTCTGTATAGCAATACACTTGCAGTGTTTAAGAAATGCAAGACCGGTGAACCAAACTCATTTGAACTTCTCAGGTGTTTCAGAAATACAATACCATTAGCTTTAATAGGGCTTTCACTCTGCTCAAACCTTAAATTTAAACTAGACTGCAGTTAGCAAGCACTGAAATGAGAATTTCTCTCTGCACATACTCCAGAACTGCCTTACTTGTTACTCTCAAGAAAAAACAATGCAACATTTTTCCTCAGTACATCAGTGTACACACTCTGCAATTTTCTAACTTATTTTCTAAGAAAAGCCAGTATGATAATCTTTTTCAGCCTTCAACACACCACAGAAAAGAAACTTTGGATTGCCACAAAGATAGCTGAACACTCTACATGCTACTATTTTCCAATTTGCATTTACTAGGGGAATTTCCACAGCTGCTCTCAAAATCACAGAAAATTGACATCACAGTGCATTGTAGTTCAGTGTTTTCAGTTTTATATGTTAAATATAGTTTACGAACTCAATATAATTTTTCCATACTTGCTATTTGCCTCAGACATGTCTTTCTTGCTTTGGATGGTGCAGTGGTAGCGTTGTTGCCTCCCAGCAAAGAGGTTCTCTGATTCAATTCTTGGGTGGGGTGCTTTCTGTGGGTAAACTGCATGTTCTCCCTGCATTTGTGTGGGTTTCCTCCCATGTTAGAAAGACATGTCTCTGGAGCATTTCTCCCCAGGCCTCTGTTGAAAATTGGCTTTGTTCCAAGTTGGACTTTCCTGGCTAATAAATAAAATAAGTATTTCATACTAAGAGAACATTATTTTCCCAGTTGGTTAAGTCATTCACTGTTAAAAACTTGGCAAGTAGCCTTCCCGCTATAATATATTACTTTGCAAAGCAGCTAACAGCACTTATTTTTCCCCTACACATCTTTTTAAACTTGATTTAACAAGTACTTTCACTTACTTCTTTCTCTGAGCTACTTTGCACAGTTTTTACTTTATATCTGCCTCCAGGTGTGCCCAAAATGAAGAATTTCACTCTACTTAGCATTTGATTAAGAATTCACTTAGTACATTTTGAATTTCTCCCTGCTAAACTCACAGTAATTCATGATAAATATCAGGTATCCAAAAAGAAGCACATACTCAAGACCCTGGCTGGGATTCATGAATGTCTGCACGTCATGCTAAGCTCGTGTGTGACGAGCAATGATGTGAATTTTTTGATTCAGAAAAAGCAGTACACATTGTGGCTGTCTGGCTAATAAGGTTGCCACCTTTTCATTCTGGCATTCCTGACAAATAAGCCACACTCCCCAGGAGAACAAAATACACCCCTTGCCTCAAAGAGGTCATATCTGTTTATCAGGCTATATCCAGAAGCACCATTTTTTAAATGCCATACAAAGTGACTGCTTGTGCAGAATTAGATGATATGCAGCTCTAGGCAAAGTGCCTATCTTACCTACTGTCACCCTGGCATACATACCAGTGTTCCACTGTTTATCCCATCATTGGACCAAAAATAATGAACAAATATTTAAAACTCTCCACAGAGCATTTAGAAACTCATATTTTCTGGCAACATTGTGGCAGAATAATTAAATTATTTCCTCTATAGTTATTATAGTATATTCTTGGCTATTTAAGATCTGTTGAAAGGATTTAGGAAAAAGCTGACAAAAAGACAAAGTTTGGTAAAACAAGAAAGTATACTGGATAGTTTGAGGCGTAAGAATGGGAGTAAACAGGGGAACACTGTTATGTATGTCAGGGTGACAGTAGGTAAGAGAGACACTTTGCCTAGAGCTGCATATCATCTAATTCTGCCCAAGCAGTCACTTTGTATGGCATTTAAAAAATGGTGTTTCTGGATATAGCTTGATAAACAGATATGACCTCTTTGACGCAAGGGGTGTATTTTGTTCTGCAGAGGAGTGTGGCTTTGTTGGTCCAATGATAGGGGAAGCCACGGTGGTGCAGTAGTAGCGTTGTTGCCTCACAGCATGAGGTTCTTCCGTTTGATTCTCGGCTGGAGTGCCTTCTGTGTGGAGTCTGCATTTCCTCCTCGCGGTCGAGTGGCATTCAAAAGATGTGCATGAATGGGCATGCCTTCGTTGAAGTTTGGTCATTGGGCTGGCACCTTGGCACAATAAAATTGACTGCCAATCATTAGCGGACCAGAGTTCCAATGTGGTGACCCCTCACTGGGAAAAGCCGAAAGAAAAAAAAACCTTTTTGGTCCAACTATAGTCCAAACAAAATTCAGGATTTAAGAAAGTAACGATTTTTTCTTTTAAGAAAGAAATAAGTTCTGTCCACGGCATAATGTGCAAGGAAGAAATCATGGCTGCTGCCAATAAACTGAGTAGCTGTTACCCACAAACTGAGAAAATAATGCTTATGCAGCCACATAAGGCATAACTGGGTAGACTGGCTTCCTCCTTACCCTAAAAAGTCACTTTCTCTGTACCCCTCTGGTGTTTGTTAAATCGGGATAGAGGTAAAAGGATATGGTCATATTTTTCAAGTAGCTGTGGACATACATTTATACTAAATGCTGCTTTGGTCTTACCCAAAATGTAGATACCTTCTATGTACTGCTTTGATGTCAAACTTGCATAAAAGTAAAAAAAAAAAAAAAAAAAAACAGAAAGCACCAGCATATTTCAAAGTATTGCTGCCAGCTGTACATATGCATCAAACACAATCAGCCAAGGTCAAACACCCCTCTAGAGGTCTGGGCAATATCAGCATCATCTGCGCAGGTTGGTGAGCAAGATATCCTATACAAGTATAACTTCAGAAAATTAACATAAGTTAGGACACAATAACAATTTGAGGTTTTATAGCACGAAGAAGAAAAGGTGAATTTTTGCCTAACCATGCATTGCCTGCTCACTATTTGTATCGACCCAAGTGAGATGCCCCTGTGGAAAGCAGGTCCCTCTCAACACATTCTGCACAAGTGGGTGAGCAAGCTCTCCTACACAAATACTACTTCAACTAATGCTTCTACTACTACTATTAAAAACGTAAGCAGACTACATACAAATAATGAGTCAATAGCAAGTATGCACTCTCAGGGATAATATTTGCACACATGTGGAAATTGATTGTGAAGTATTTGTATGTGTGCATGTCTGTGTGTGTGTGTGTGTGTGTGTGTGTGTGTGTGTGTGTGTGTGTGTGTGTGTGTGTGTGCGCGTGTGTGTGTGAGGTGCCATGGTCAATGCAAGGAGTACTGCATCTGGGTTGGCAGGGATACAACCTCAGATATTATGCCAGCACTTAACTCTGACATCCTGGGCTGGTCTGAGCCATGCGCAGTAGAGACTCAAGTTCATTGTGGATACCTCTGCTACTGTGAACTACCTCTGTCAGAAGTTGTACTTCTAGTTCCATGACCCTGGCTAGATGTCAGAGTGCTACCTGAAAATGAATGTTTATTGGCTGAACTGTCATCATGACCATGACACATCCACTACCTTCTAGTAGTTGAAGTGCTAATACTGTGAGATGGGGGATGGCATAACTATGACCATTCCATACGGTTTCTGACCACATCATAGCACAACTACAGCACTTCTGTCCTCCGCCAGATCTATTGCTACATCTCTTAACAATAACAAACTAGCATCATGCCTCTTCCTCAACATTTCTAATGCATTTGACAATGTGTCCCACAAACTCCTTCTCTCCAAACTCTCCCACTTTAATCTCTCCTCCTCTACTCTTTCCTGGTTCTCATCATACCTATCAAATAGAGCTCAATCAGTCAAGTGGCTCTCGGCAACCTCACCTTTCCTCCCTGTTCAAACCAGTGTGCCTCAAGGCTCCATCCTTGACCCACTATTATTCAACATCTTTACTAATAATCTCTACCAGTCATGCCCCGCCTCCACACTCATCCAATATGTCGATGACTCGACCCTCATCACAGCCTCTGACAAACTACCTCACCTACTCACCCACACTCAAGACACCCTCCACTCTGTTGAAAGATGGCTCACCTCTAACCAACTACTACTAAGCCCCAACAAAACAAAACTACTTCTCTTCCTCCCTAAGTCCATACAACACCTCAAAACCACATTCTCAGTCTGCTCTCTAAACAACAATACTATTAACGCTGAATCTCATACTAAACTTCTCGGAGTCTATATAGATGATGAACTCATACTTGACATCCACATTTATAACTGCATCAAAAAAACACACCAAAAACTAGGATCACTGTTACAGAAATAAAAACTTCTTAGCATAAGTATCTAGATTATCCCTGGCTCAAGTCTACCTACTGGCTACCCTACTATACACTGCCCCAATCTTCACTAACCTTCAAAAAAACTTGTCAAGCGAACTCGAGCTTACCTACAACAAACTTGCTACATTTGCCACTAACCTTCCCTATTGCTCACATCACTGCCTCTCCTTACAAAAACTCAACTGGTTAGAACTCCACAATCAGCTCCTATTACCTCAACTTCTTCTAATGTATGCTATCATCCATCAATCAACAGCCTGTCCATTTCTAGCAACCATCATCTCCCCCAATATCCCTAATCAGGAACTTCATAGCTTTGACCATCACCTCCTTCAAATCACCAAAAATAATAAAGCTATAGGAAAAATGCTTTATAATCACTCAGTTATCTCCTCTTGGAACCAAATCCCTCTCCAGATCAGAACTATCCAAAACCCATCTAATTTCAAACTCACCATAAAGGAATATCTGCTCAACTCCTGGAACTGCTCCTGTAAATTCCCAACTTGAACCCTGCCTACACTGCCTCCCCCTTTGTCTCGATTTCACTGACTTCTCTACCTCTTCTCCCCCACCTGCCGCCACTTTTTGTCACTGTTACCTATTTCTATCTGTATATCTAGACTCTCCTGCTGTGCTATCCTGCCCTCCTTCTATACCCCAATCTTCACTCTATACTTCTACCTCCAATCTCTCCCTCCTCTCTCATTCTATACCTTCTATACCTCTCCTCTTCACTCAACTCCACTCTGTGCATGAATCACTCTCTCTGACACCTATATGCCCCTCTATACTAGGGAATAAGTCAACATTTTCCCATTCCAAACTATTGATTTTTCATTGAGCGTCCTGTGCTTGTAAGGAACTAAACTGTTTATTTCTATGTTTAACTTTTTTGTTTGTTTTTCTTCGCCATACATTGTAAGAAAAATATTATCTATCTATGCAGTATGCTACCTCCTCTTGGTTGTATTTTTTAAATACTGTATTTGATTGTATGTGTAAATACCATATTGATTGTAAAAATGCTTTCCTGTAATGGGAGCTTTTTCTCCTCGGGTCTCTTCTTTAATCCATCTATGCGCTATGCTACCTTCTCTTGGTTGTATATTTTAAATGCTGCATTTGATTGTGTATGTAAATATCCTATTGATTGTAAAAATGGTTTACTGTAAGTGGAGCTTTTCTCTTCTGGTCTCTGCAAAAAAGGGCACCTGCCCAGCCTGACCAAAATGGTTAACAAATGGCAAATACATAAATAAATAAATAAATAAATAAATAAATAAATAAAATTTCAGGTAACATTTGATGGTGTATGTGCAGAATGGACTTGTGAATGCTGACCTTCTCCCAACACAGGATTCAGAACAGAAAATGCATGGTCCCATGTGCCATTCATTCTGTCCAAGAATCAGACACACGTTTCATGCAGTATCATACATCAGAATGCATGCATGCAGAAGTCTTAGTGGAACTTAGTGCCTTCACTATGGCCATTAACTGGGTGGCAGATACTGATGCAGAAACCACAGGGGAAGGAGGTAAGTATACCTTCTCTGGGCACCTCTACCAACACCCTTGTGTGGACATCCCACTCATGATGGTTTGGAGAGATTCTACATGTCTACACCTTGGGCTACTGCACTACTTTAATCAACAATGCCCTCTCAGTTGCTTTTTTGTCATGGGTATGTGTATGCCTATTGACAATGACCATACTCCCTGTGTCTGGCATGCTCCTTGGAGTTTCAGACCATGCCTGCTTATCACTACCATCTTGTTACAGGATAACATTCCTCAAAAGTTAGAGAAAGGGAGGTCCACAATGCTGATGCCAGGCCATAATTCATCTGTGAATTCACCAAAGAAATTACAGAAAAATAAACAGTACTGTCCTAAATACATCAACAATAAATTGAAAATCTATAATCTCAGTGAATAGAAACATAACTAATACATGTAGGTATGGTTATACCACGTGCAAGTGGTCATTGTACCTCAGTGCCAAATGCACTTAGACACGATAGCTGATAGAGGTAGTATAAGCGTAAAACTGACTGTCAATTGCAAGGGTGGATGTACTAAAGATTTCAATGGTGCTCCTGGAGCATCAGTAGTAAAAATCTTCAGGTGCTGCTCCACCCCTGCCACCACTGAGAAACTCTTCTGAGCTGCTTCATTCCTTGGTAGTTGACAGGAACTCTTCTGTCTTAGTGAGTGGCGGTAGATGGTCTACCACCAGCAGTCCTTCTCTCTCATGCCACAAACTGTGCTCTGACATTGACCCCATGTCATTGGCCCAGTCTTGGCCTATTGTGTACACATGAACCTGGCCACCAGCACCATTGACATCATCGTCCACCTGCATCTAGACATGGTCAAGGAAGGGCTTGTCAGAGGCACATAAATCAGTGAACTGTCCACCATCACAGAATTTGAGAAAGGGTGCTTCTGTGAGGAAGGGCCCTTCTTACTATTAGATTTGGGAGTCATATCCCTGTTGTGATGGAATGAATAATAGATATCACAGCACAACTTATCACACATGGTAATACAGACTTTCATAGTAAAGGAACAAAATATATCAATATGTAGTCAGTGGGTAGCATAGTGAAGTATAACACAAGTATACCTGCACCCTAACAAATAGAGACAACAGTCCAAACCACACTGTAAGTTCCCAAACATAACAGTAAACATAGGTGTAACCTATGCAAATACAATCACTAATGCAATATACCATATGCATCATCCCCAATAAATTAAATAAATAAACTGCAGATACGTGATAATTCCTATTTTACATTTTAATGTAAAAGTGTGAAGTGTAACAAAAGTATACCTGCACCCTAACAAATAGAGACAACAGTCTAAACCGCACTGTAAGTTCCCAAACATAACAGTAAACATAGGTGTAACCTATGCAAATACAATCACTAATGCAATATACCATATGCATCATCCCCAATAAATTAAATAAATAAACTGCAGACACGTGATAATCCCTATTTTACATTTTAATATAAATACACCTTCTAGACAGACATGCAATTTATAATGATAATGTTGAAATTTATTTTTTGACTGTGGATAATAACCTTGATAATGTTACCTATGTGACTCAGGGAGTGATCACCTCACTAATATTACTAATACTGCTACTACTAATAATAACACTCTTCTGTCTGCATGCTGTGAAATAAGTAACACATATACAAAAAAATGAGAAAACAAGGTACTTGGATAGTAGATTATGAAGATCACATCAAAACAACATGGAAATCATGTAGTCACACTGCTTCCGTGGCATATCTGTGAATTGATAATGTGTAACTCTTCCTGGAATATGCTTTGGCGAGCATCCCCCTCATGTACGGTCTGCATGATCCTTTCCTCTATATTTGGCTTACCATAAAATAATGATGTCAATTAAAATAAAGCACATCAAGTACAGTACATGGACAACAACTAAAACTTTCCTTTTTATATTCATTCTTTGTGTGACAGTTAGCATAGCCCACTCTCAGTACCCAGAAATGACAGTAGAGAAATGGCAATTCTTCATCTTTGGCAAAAATTCAATACAGAATTATACATGTGCTAATACTTTGGCATCAGCCACGTATCTTAGCTTGGCATTGGTTTGAGTCAGTAATCATTTAAGATGTAAATACAATTAATACAAAGAGAAAGTATTCCACATAAAAGCATTTCTCCCACAATTTATTACTCCAATGAAGGAACAGCATATACTGAAACCATTATAGATTCTAGAGAATAGATTCATTGAACAGGTCTTCATTTGACTATTACCGTGTCAGTCTACCCACTATCGGCTTATTGCACATGGACCTTATCCTCTGTGGACTTGTCACCAATGGCAGCAGTTGCTGGAGCATGCCATATATTATCTATCTATATATATATATATATATATATATATATATATATATATATATATATATATGTATATAGGCATACTTTCTATGCACAATAGGCTAACACCATTTAATCAGTTTGCAAGGGACGCCATGCTTTCTGTAAGTAAGACACATGTATTGGCAGATGTATGAATACTCAGTACACTGCTGTTATTACCATCATTTCTCTCTTCCAACAGCCACTTACAGACTATTTCTATTTCTTGACAACTTTATTAAATTCACGCATTTTGAACAATGACATGGGTATGCATATATTAACAGAAAATGAAAACAAACCATTGTAAACATTTTTCATATTCATACATTAGACATTGCAATTATTTATTTATTTCTGACAACAATCATTCACAGGAATGTTACATAAACTATTCAAGCCCTGTCTTCTCTTACATTTCACTCCATCTCCTCCTCCTGAACATCATTCTGCATGTATTGTTCCTAAAAATTCCATTTATTTCGAAATAATTTGTTCCTTCCCTTTTCTGATGATCCCATCCCTAATTCTTTTATCACATTACAATAATCAATAATTGAGTTTTAACTTGTTTAGATTTTGATTTCCATTTTTTTTAATGATTGCTTTTTTTTACTGGCTGCTTTTGTGGCCTAATGGTTAAGATGTTTGCCTTATAAACACAAGGTGCAGAGTTTGAGTCTCACAAGGGATAATTGGCTAGGCTTAAAATGGCTCACAAGGGCAGTTAGCCTAGTGCTAATCTTTGAACCTATGACCCTTTTGTTGGTATAATAGCAGTGGCCTTTTTTAATAAGTCATGCTATCAGTCATCCTGCTGTTGGAGGCTGCTACATATTTTGACAAACTTTATTGTCCGACAGTGACAATAATAAGAATAATGCTGCTTTGCATCTGGATGGTAATCATTAAATGTAGGTTGTGACTGCACTGCACTACCATTGGACACTGGATCTGAGTACATTTCAGAAAACAGGATGCTGCTTAAACCTTATTGCATAATAACTTGCTTTCTAGTGTATTTCTACATCCTCTGCCCAAGTGCAAAATGCTAGCAAAATAGTCATGTAGTACTTCCATCAACCTGTCTGACAAATCATTCCATGGCATTTTTTTAACAGTGCACTGCATGTTTTAATTTCATTCAATTATTGCCTGCTTTGTTTTCGATACAAAATTTTCCCAAGCTGACGTCATTGAATCTTGCTTTCTCTCACACTCATTGAATTATGTATCATATTTAGCAGTCACGCCTTTAGTCTTAGATTTTCTTCCTCAATCTACACTTTGATGTTTTTGCACTTGAAGCACTTCTGTTCATGTGTGTGAATATATGCTGTCCATAGAAGTCTTTCAGTGAGATGAAAGCATTAAACAACCTAATACATTATTTTGTGCTGTCCATTTTACTATTTGTTTTTTATTTATTTCTTAGGAGTAAGTCTTACCTACATGTGTGTGCATTCTCCCCATGATTCCTTTTCTAATAAGACCACCAAATTTGCTTCTTAGAGAAGAAATTGCATCAAATATCTATATAATGTACCTTTACTGTCACTACTTTAGTGACATACAATTCTTTTAACTGCTCCTGTTCCTTATTCAGGCATGTTCCATCTTTAGTGCTACTTCATTTGTTTTGTATCTCTGTGAATGTTATCTGTGCTGTGTGGCAATATTTTTATCTGTGTTGTATGTTGCATGATATGTTTCCACCAAACCTCTCAACCAATTGGAGACAAATTTCAACAGAATCAGGGACAAGTCAAGAAAAAAATCAGGGACAATCAGGGACACTTTTAAAATATTAGTGCTATTAACTTGAAACATTGACAGAATCAGAGCATATGAATTAATACACATTTTCTGAAGTAAAAAGTTTATAACTCTTAAGTATTGTCAATATTCATCAAGTGCAATTCACCACCTTTCCTCCAAAAGTCACTAGTTTTAGGAGGGATTAAGAGGGACAGAGTTAAAATTTGAGTCAAAATCAGGGACGTCCCTGAAAATCAGGGACAGTTGAGAGGTATGTGCCCTTCTGTCTCAGCTGTATACTTGTAATATGCAGTCTGATTGCTGTTATAACAGATTTATTGAATACCCTTACATCCTGTCACTGTTGTGTGTTGCATGATGGAAAGTACTCTACTCCTTTCTTGCTCAGTTCTGCATCTCTGTATGATATGACTGCTGTGACAACAGATTTATTTATTACATTCATCTCTTGTCTGCATAGCCTTGAACACCTATTTGTCGTTTTTTTTTAAAGTGCATCTTTTAGTCTTTAATTATTTTTGTAGCTTCATCTTCCAAGTCCTGGGTATAGTATTTTTTTTATTTCTTCTTTAGTCCTTCAAAAGTGCTTTTGTTCCCTTGAGTATACATGCTACCACTTTCTGTTTGGCATATCAGTGACACACAATGATAACTTAGTTTAATAACTTTGTGCTAATTGTAAGTTCTTTAATTCACATGTTAAAAGTAGCGTGGACAACATTTTCCATTGCTCTGCATTATTTTCAGCTTTGTTATTGAGTTTGTTATATCAGTGCTTGCCATATATTTGGAGTATAATGCACTACTAGGTAGGTCAGAATGCATGCAGCATGTTTACTTAGATATGGCACTGTGACTTCTGCTGCTTCTGAGCAGGAATAATGCACTCAGAATCAGACATAGCAGTAGACAATGTAAGAAGAAAGGAATTACATATAAGTTCATTGTCATTTCAGCCAGAGCATACCAGAGTTATAAGTATTCTTTACTTACCGTACTGAATGTACATACTGCAGTTATTTGTAGTTATTTAGCAATATTTAGGGATCCGATTAACTCCCACACCCAAATACACATTCAGACACGTGCATGTGCACACACACACACACACACACACACACACACACACGCACACACGCACACACGCACACACACACACACACACACACACACACACACACACACACACACACACACACACACACACACACACACACACTTGACCATTTCAGCCATCTGTCCACCGAGGCATAAGATGTCACAGTATGCTTTATCCTAAGTTAAAACGCAGAGAATGACTCAGATACTACGTCCACTGGGCACACTATTGGTTTTACTGCATGTGCTTGCAAGCTCATGGATATAATAATGGTCTTCATTGTTTGTAATCATCAGACATGATAATATTTCTAGTTCATGTCATGGGACAAGAAACTTTCTGATTTACAAGCCAAAATAGATAAGTTGAAACTAAATTTAAAATCAAATGATAAGGCAGTACTTACTGAAATTTCTAAGCTAAACCACAAATATTTACAGATATTGAATCATAAGTTTGCTATAAGCTTAGAAAATATTAAACTACAGTCCTATTCAGTAAACCCCAAACATTTACATAAACTAGCTATCAGATCCAAACAAATTAGTAAGCAAAATCACATTAATGAAATTAAATACAAGAATAATAACACAGTAAAAAGAACAACTGATTTAGGAGCTATATTAGAAGCCTTTAGAAATCATTATCAGTCAATCAATGACATGCAATCACCACTAGATTCAGAAGATGTAATAGATACATTTTTACAAGAAAATATCAAGACTAAGCTATCAAAACAACAAACTAGTACCCTAAATAAACAAATAACCTTAGCAGAAGTGAAAGAACAAGTTAAAAATCTGAAGGATAATAAAGCCCCGGGTTAGATGGGATAATCCCAGAAATATATAAAAGTCTTCCAGAGCACAAATAAAGTTATTATTAAACACATTTTCCATTGTTAAACAAGACTTAATTTTCCCTCCCTCGTGGAAGTACTCAATAATTTCCCCCATTCTGAAACAAGGTAAGGACCCCCAACTATGTGCATCCTATAGACCCATTATCATTGTTAAACATTGATTATAAATGTTTATGTCTATCCTGGCCAAAAGACTAAAGAATATATTACCCAATCTAATACACTTTGATCAAACTGGGTTTATCTTACATAGAAAAGTGCACGGCAATATTATTAAGCTACTATCTCTAACAGACATTGCAAACAAAACCAATAAACAATTAACTATTATTAGTCTGGATATTGATAAGGCATTTGAGTCCCTTAGTTGGTCATACTTACAAAAAATATTTAACGAATTTAACTTTACTTCAGATTTCACTAAACTGATATTAAATATTTATAGTGATTCTAAAGCATTTGTTAAGATTGGTTCTTGTCTATTATCCCCAGTAAAAATTCATAAGGGAACTAGGCAAGGTTGCCCTCTATCCCCATTATTTTTCACTTTATCAGTGGAACTTTTTGCTTCATTTATTAGAAATAACCCAAATATCAAAGGATTTAAAGTTAATGAGGGATAATGTGCAAAAGTTCAGCTTTTTGCTGACGATATTCTACTAACATCCAGGGAATAGAAGGCTATTTACAACATATCATGAATGCCATAACTCTATTTGGAAAAATCTCAGGGCTTAATTTTAATCAAAATAAAACCAAACCACTTTTAATCGATAAGAAAATAAATAGCAATTTGCAAAAATACAATACATTCAACTGGGGAAATGATAAGATAGATTATCTAGGAATAAGTATTAAGCATAAGTGGAGTGAGACTATTAAATTTAACTTCACTAAACTGGTAGCTATAATCAGTGACAACTAAAAAGTGGAACAAAATTTTTTCCACCATAGAAGACAGACTTACATTAATGAAAATGATTATTTTGCCCAAGATTTTATTTTACATACAATCATTGATTTTACCTCGTCCTAAGAAATTATTTAAGCAAATAGATTCCCTATTACTAACTTTTCTATGGTTCCCAAAGAAACCAAGAATAGCCTATAAATGGCATGTTAGAGCCTGGGACAGTAATGGGACTGGCTTTCCCAACATAGAAATATATTCCAAATCTGTTATTATTAACATACTACTACACTGGATTTCATCCATATACACCTCTATCTGGAAACAACTACATGAAATACATATAACTTCCTCTGAGAACTCAGAAACCCAGTTTAAGGAAACCTTTAGAATTAACAAAATAATTTGGATACTCCGTGAATATTGCTTATATAATAAGGAATTTAGCCACTTCTCACATGGTATAAACCAAATATTTTATATTTTCAAAAATATAATCGACAACAATTATAGTTTAAAGAACACCTTTTTCATTACATTTCCCATAGCTTATACACCAGATTGCCTAGATACCTTCAATATCAATAAGATGCGGAATCTTAAAGAGAATAATCTAAAGTTTTAACACCAGTTTATAGACAATAAGAACATCCAACCAATGAACTTTCTCTTAGCCAGATATAGTGCCTGTCAAGATAATTGGCTCTGTATTCAATCTTTAAGACAGTTTGTTGAAAATAAAGTGAGAGTGTCAATAAATCTGGAAACTGATATTAGACCAAGATTGAAACAACTATTAATATGGTGTAGTTCGATGAACATTGAACATAAATTAAGCATATCACTTGTATATAAAATCTATTAATATGGTGTAGTTCGATGAACATTGAACATAAATTAAGCATATCACTTGTATATAAAATCCTATGAGAAGACTTGATTATTTTTGACCAAGCTTTTTGGAATTACTCCATAAAGATTAATGGTGAACCTTTATCTAACAATAATAAGAAACAGTTATTAAATTCAATAAAAAATACTTCATCATCTTTATATTGGAGACTGTATACCTGGAGATTTATTCATAGAAGCTTTTACACTCCACACAGAATTGACCTTATAACCAAGAGTAATGAAAGCAAATGCTGGAGGTGTGGTGATATTCTTGAAGCCAACTGGGTTCATATGGTCATCAAATGTAGAACTCTCACACAACACTGGAGTGATTTTAGACATTTCACAAAAGCCCTGTGGCCTGATAACTATCAAATTACTAGCTCTTTGATATTATTCAATGTCCCTACCCCAAGTGTAATTCCTAGACATCAGTTACCTGTTCTTTGGTTAATTCTAGCTATTACTTGAAAAATAATTACATTGAACTGGAAAAACATGATCTTATGTTTACTGAGTTTATTTCAATAGCAAAATCTGTATGTAAAAAAGAAATGCAAACTATTTATTAGAAATCATCAAATGTAATGCACAAAAGACTGGCTTGCCAAAAATTGGAGATTGTTAGATAAATATTGATTACCTTTCTTGGATAAAACAAATGTTTATCATGGATGTTTGTATATAGTGTAAATATTTATGTTTTATATTGTTTATTTTTAATACTTTATGTCCATGTTTATTAACAAAATTTAATAAAAATGTTTTGGAAAAAAAAAAGTTTGAATGTTATTTTTCTACCGTAGCATTTTTCTCATAGAATTTATAATGGACCCTAACAAAAGTCAACAGCAAGCATGTTTATGACTATATGAAATAAAAACGGCATATATTTTTTTTCTTTTTGTAGAAAGACACATGCATTGTTTTGTGGCTAGAATTAAATCATTGGGTTATTGGTTATATTACATAACACTTTGTAAAAGCTTGAAATACATATATAATGTTTAGCCATAGGCTTGAGCTATTACTAATGAAACGTTTTTTTTTTTTTTTTGCATCTGTTTTTTCAAAAATGATTTTCAGATGTTCCTCTCTAGTTTCAGTCTGGTAAATTGACTGAATGCTTTTTTACCATGGAACTATAGCTCTGTAATAATGAAGAGACCAAAATGATAAAGCTGATATTTTAACCATGTCCTTCATACAATGTCCACTAATGTCATAATGTCCTTTCTTTCTAACTGAGTAATCTTAAGTGATAATCACATTAAGCTGCTTAAGCTTTTGTCAATACTTTTTTGTCTCTTATTGTTTCAAAATGTGGCAGTTAAACATAAAAGAAGCACTAAGCTCTTGTTAAATATAACAAGACAAATCAAACCAAAAAGGGTGCTGTACAGTTTCATTTTGTTGAGACTTTTGATGTCAGACTAAAACATAAATTTAAGCAAAAGCCAAGCAAAATAATAACATGCACTGATTTGAGTAATTTCTTTATGATAAAAAAGTTCATTTTGGCAAATTCAGAAATTCTGACTTACTAGATATTATAGATTTACTAGCTGTATGTTGTTCAAGTATTTATCCCAGAAAAAGATGACTGTGTCCACTAATATTAGAACATGTGATATGCTATAGAGGGTTCATTGTGATCAGTTTTAATATACAACAGCAGCCTCTGACATACTGAACAAGATTTCATCAGAGTATGTAAGCATTTACTCTGAGATGCTAAAATAATACACTGTACAAATAAGATTGTTGAGTAAGTTGACATAACGAAGTACTGAAATTAACACAGATTAATGACAGGGCTTCAGATGTATGAAATTTAGCTATTCTAAAATTAAGAACAAAAATCCAAATCAAGCCTGATAACATTGAATTTTAATTAAGGAAAGGCCTTAACCAAGATTAAGGTTTCTAATGTTATCAATACAAAGTTGATTCTGCACTGACTTCAAGAAGTCAACAGGGCTTTTATTCTGATTGTGAATCTGAGTTCTAGCATTCTTCCATACAGAGCTAGATCCATGGAATTAATTCTATTATCTTAAATTATTCTGAGCTCTGTATATTGGTGCTGCATTCACTATGTGGGATTTAAAATGTGCTCTTAATTTATTCTTTGGCAGTGGAAAAAAAGTAATATAACTGAAACAGCAACTCAGGTATTTAAATATAGCCGTGTATATAATATTACTCAAGGAAATAATGATAATCCCCAATATACAATGGGCAAAGTGTTTGAGGATTATCAGTAAAAAACATGTTCTCATCCTCTTTTTTTATACAGGGCTTTCACTTGATTGGTCAGTCTGTTATAGTAGAGAGTCGATTATCCAAATTTCAATTATCTGAAACATCAGTTATCAGAACCAGTCTTCCAAAGTTTTCAGGTAAGAAAAATCATAAAGTCTGAATATGTAAGCATTACACGTATTCACTTGAGCTTGTTTTTTGAGCTTGTAGCCAACTCATGTGTGAAAGATATTCATTATTGTCCACTGGAATCACTGAATGGTTGAAAAGTGTATTCCTGTGTGCAGAAAAAAAAAGATTTTAGAACTTATTAATCCAGTTCAATTATATGTTTGATTATCCGAAGAGTTTGATTATCCAAACTACCTTAGGTCCCAATTGATCTGGATAATCGACTCTGTACATAACTAGCAAGGTAAACTACACACTACACAGCTTTTGCTAATAACCATATGACAGCTGGTTTTAGCATTATACCAGAATATGAAGCACAATTAGACAATATTAAGACTAGAGTGCAACTGCATTATTCACTTACTAGTGTGAATGCTGTAAGTGCTAAGCATTGTTTTTTGCATTGCAGGAGATGAGAATTTGCAATCATATAAATACTACATAAATAACGATATAGGATAGATCTTTGTAGATGCATCTGTTTTTAAAAAATGCTGAAAAATAATTGGACCCTTACAGCCATTCAAGTCCGAGCCATTTGAAATCTATAACTCATTGACAGGGGCACGAGTCGCTGTTTTCCCATCCTCCCACCTGATCGAGCAGCTAGTCAGTCTCGAACTTGACATCAGGAGGACAGCTGCCACAACGGTTGGATGTCATCAAGGTCTTACCATGGAACTGGTAAGTGAGGAAGGGAAACAGGGAGGGGACCTTCTTTAGATTTAGAGAAGAAAGAGTGAATTTAGGTTTGGAGAGTGAGTTAGGGTTAGGGAGGAATGGAGGATTTTAGGTTTTGGCAGTGATCAGGAGTTTTTTTTTTTTTCTTTTAGAATTAGGGTCAGGATTCTGGAAGGTTAGAGTCAGGTTACTGGTAGTGCATGGGAATCAGAATAGTGGTAATTATGGTACTTGCCAATATGAGTGAGTGGCAACAAGAAGTGTATCTAAAGCAAATGACATATGAGTACTTCTATCATACCCAAAATTAACACTAAGATTTACAAATAATACAAAATAATATAAGCAGAATTTTAAAACTAATTGCTGCAAGAATGTACTGATTTAAAAATGGACCAAGGTACAGATTATAAAGACAAAGTGGGTCTATATCATATTATCGAAATTCCAAAACATTGAACACCATAAGCTCGACCTTGGAATCTCGAAATATGATATCATCGAAAAATCAGAACAGCAAATTTTTTCCCTGGGAAAAAAAAATCGCTGTTCCTAGAAACACACACACAACATAAGCACACCAAAAAATATAGCAATTGACACACATGCACTTAAAATCCTACATCTAACCGTACACTAAACTGTACATACACTGCTATCTATCCACTTACCTTAACCCAAACCCTAACCCTAAGGTCCGTCACTATCACATACTTAGCTGACCCACACCCTAACCCTAACTCACCTACCCCACCCTAACCCTAAAGTCTGTCACTATCGCACACTCACCTCACCCTAACTGTAACTCACCTTACCCACACCCTAACCCTAACGTCTGCAAAATCATACACTTACCTGAACCTGACCTGTAACTTTACACCACAGTGCTGAAAATGGCAAAGCCACAGAAATGGCCAACCAAATTCTTTCCCAATAAAAAAAATTGGTGTTCTGCAGCTTCGCTATTTTCAGCTGTTTTGGTGCCGATATTAGAACATTCGATGTTTTAAAACTTCGATGTTCTAATATAGACCCAAAAAAGTAGCTGAATTCATTAGGCGTATACATGTCATAGTTATTAGCAATTCAGACGTGGAAGCAGTAGATCTGCAAGTTACATTGATATAAAATGCATGGGCTTGAATCAATCAGTGCCTCTTTGCAAATTATGTCTCCCTTTCCAAAGTGCAACCAAGGCTGACCTTAGCTGAAATGGAAATATAGACAAAGGGATCTGTTATACTCACTATGTGTCCTTGTTTCATTCATCCTGGACTCCACACTCTGTCCAGATTACTCTGATGTTGCTTCATTCACTCTATGTATTACTCTTCATATTTCTTTCATCCTTTCAACATATCATATTTTGCAAAACTCCACTGTAAGAACTAAGACATGAGGTAATTGATATAAGTCGGGGAAGTCAGGGGCATACCAATTTTCAAAAATCTATGGACTTCCAGATGATGTAAAGTACATTTTGGAGCTCTTTTATAACCTTGTGATCCATTTTTTTCCTTCATCCCTTCTACATATTTTGAGTGATAAGATCTGCACTGCAGAAACTGGCATGGAAATATACTAAATGAACCAGGTGTCCCTGGGCCTAGTGGCACATGGAAGCCATAAATTTGTAGCTGCTTTATGGCACATTTTAGAACTTTTGCAGCCTTTTGATTCAATGAAGCCTGAATAAAATCATGAATAAGGAGATAAATTCCATGTTATTGTGTGTGTGCGTGTGTGTGTGTGTGTGTGTGTGTGTGTGTGTGTGTGTGTGTGTGTGTGTGTGTGTGTGTGTGTGTATTTCCATGTAAAAAGACACTGAGTCCAAGCCTTAATGTTCAAATATTAGCAGTAAATAGCAGTTTCAATAAACTAAGCAGACAAATACCTACAGGATACATAAATCATACCTGGGAATAGTGCCTGCCTCCTTAACCCCGACCAAAAGAAAATGATAATAATCTTCTGCATACCATCTAGTGTTAGCTTGGGATAAACAGGAAAGTGCAAATAGCCACAGTAGTTAGATTTCAAGTTGCAGCTGTCACTTGTATACTCATTGTGCCTCCTCTCCCTTACCCCTAACAGATAGCTACAGTTTGTGCAGCTACCTGATGTTAGACTGGGACAAAGTGAAATAAAAAAATGAAACATGGTAGCATATTTCAAATTGATACTGTCAGACATATATACACATTACAGCTGTTTACCTCTGTCCAAGTAGGCATGTATATACATTGGATGTTTGATTGTATGTAAAAGAGAACAATAATTATGAGAGCACTGTGATTGAAATGTTTAATTCTAAACAGAACATTATTGCTAGATAAGCTATAATGACCTTCTGCACACCTCTGAGTGTGAGGTATAGGGAATAGTAAAGAAATAATAACAACACGTTCCCCCACCTCACACAAGATATATCAATCTTCTGTGTATACCATGCATCCGAGTGCAAAGAAATTTAAAGAAATGTAGATCACATTATCCCATGTCCCCACATACATTGTAGTGACATCTCTAAGTATTGATTGTTTTGAAAATTAAGATGAAATGACCACATTGTCCATCAGCCGAAATACAAGCTATAGCAACCATGGTTCACACCTCTGGGCAGGGCCATTTTTAAAGTAGGTGTGATCCAGGCAGAGGCCTCTGATAAAGTGCAACAAAATCTCTTTATATAGCCACGAGTGTTAGTGCAGCCAATTCCCTTGATTTTTGTTCTTTATTTTAATGCATCCCCAGAAAACTTTTGTATGAGCCAGTCAATACTGTACATTTCATGTCTGTATGCAGATAAAAATTAGTGATATTAAACACACATACACACACACACACACACACACACACACACACACACACACACACACACACACACACACACACACACATTACTGACTGAGTACACCTCAGATGCTTGTTTGTTTTAAAATAGCCATAGTAAAGTATTCCAATCTGCTTTACAGAAATGCACAACAGTCCAGGAAAGCCATGTTATTATCTGTTTAACTTGATCATGACAGTAGGATTATTTTTTTACTGACAGACAGCATCTGTGTCCAGTAAATATAGTCACATTGTTGACTGTGCATGCACAGATGTCTGTGTTAATAATAGAGTAATCTATTTCAAGTTTGTTTCATGCAAACACTCAACAACCACATGAAAGTACTCTACCTTACTTTATACAGATGTACAGCAGCCTCTAAAATGAGATAAATTACTGCTTAAACCAAAAATATATAAATAAATAAATAAAATGAATGGGTTAGTTACTTTCATCTATAAACAGCCACCCAACAAGCAGTAATACCCATGTTGTTATTTCTATACACCTCTGATGTCCATTTGTGACAAAAGTAGCCCCAATACTGTATTTCAGTTTTGTTTCACACGAACAGAATCAACAGTATAGTATTCCATCTTGCTTCACACAAAGACACATTAGTCCTGCAAAATTAGAATAAACCATTAAACTTGAGCAAAAAGCATCACGGTCATTCATTTTCATCCCCATACAGCCTCTCCATTGTAAGAGATTATAGTCACTTTGTTGACTGTGTACCCCTAAGATGTTTTACTATAATAAAAATAATGCTGTAGTAATTTATTCCATCTCTCTTTTACTCTCAAAGTAGTTACCTGGAGAAAAGCATTCAAATGAACTTCAGACTAACATGGACACTGGCAGTACAGTTTTTCCTCTCTCTATCTTAAAAATAAATAACATAAATAAAACCAGAGAAAAAAGCACCTAGGATTAATACCACCATATGCAACTGCTGGTTCACCTGTCTCCTAAAGCCAATCTTAAGTGTAACACCTGTAAATACAGTTGTCACAGCTGAGAAATATCAAATGTGTTTGCCTAGAAGCTTCAGTGAAGATTAAGACACATTGTTGTGCCATAAACATTCTGGTACAAGGACTTTATCACTCCACATTGCTACTTTGCGATACTAACTCTGAGAATATTGTTAATATGGTGAACATGCTGAGTTAATGCACCCTTGGGTTTAGTATGCATTCCCAGTATTCAAACTATTAGACTCACTATTGTAATGACTGCAGTTGTGGTTCTGTGAATTCCAGCCCAAGCCCACAGAAGAGCTAACAGTATGTAGGAAGACTATTATTTACTATACTACCTATATATGTAAAGCAGAGGGACAAAAGCTAGCCACTGCAAAACCATAGTGCTGCATGAATTTGTTGCTTAGCAATGGCATGTACATATGGTGTTATAGTATCTAGTTCAGCTTTGAGGATGTTGCATCCCTCGAGGTTTATAAGAATTATATAATGTTTCTTTGTAAAATCTAGGAAGGAATAATATTGCAAGTAAACAAAACTTACAGTACATGAGTTGGATGATACTGAAAACATAGCATCTGAAGAATAACATAAGGCTGACTATAGTCATGCAAAAGAAGTAAATAACACCTCTTAGAGCGATGGACTATATCATCTACTAACTCATCTACATGAAAGAACTAGCAGCATCTATGAGGATGCACCTAAAACTGAAGAAGATAAATTTGGACAAAGGCACACTTTTATATTAGGACCCAGGTGTGAGTCTTGTAGCAAAAAAAATTGATAACCAAATGGAATATGTATTGTGGAAAGGCAATTAGTGTGGATCATTTGAGGTGTATTAAGAAAAATGATCACTGAAACAAAAACATAAAGGAGGACTTTGGCAATTAAAACTTTGTCGTGAGGACAAATGTAATATAATTAGTCATACTAAGTCTTTTGGTTACTTCTACAATTATGAATTTCATATAAGGCCTTTAAACTTCTCAGCGTCATCAGTGAGGAAACACAGTGCAGTAGAGCATATTCATATTTTATTTATTTTACATTTGTTTACCAGGGAAGTCTGACTGGACAGGGTTGCCCATTTTCAGTGGAGGCCCAGGGAGAAAAGCTCCTTACAATATGACAATACATGAGACATATAATAATACAAAATACAAAAGTACAAAATACAAAATGTCAGTCCAAAGAAGAAATAAAGATACAACAATTTAGAAAGAAGTTAACAATTTTGTCAGGGATTCCTATGTTCACAACATTGTTAGACATGACAGCATTGTAAGGTGAGAGGCTTAATACATAATTCTATATACATCAGTATAGTCTGTATTGCAAGACATTGTATGGGTTTTGAAGTTATGGAAGCCCATATAATATATAAATATATATATATATATATATATATATATATATATATATATATATATATATATATAGGATTAATTGGGCTAGAGTGGTCTTCTAAGAGTTATCCTGGGTCAGAGCATTTACATATCCAAGACCTGGTGAGATATGTTTTAACTGTTTTTTTTAAAACTGAGTTATCTGAGCCCCTAATGCTAAAACAGAGACAGGTCCCAAACTAGGAACTTTGAGAGCAGGAACATTTTTTTTTTTTCATTTTTGAGAAGATTTATGTGTGCTTGGTACTAGTCAGAGAGACTTACAGTTTAAAATTATGCTTGTATTGTTTTTCCTCTATTTAGTTTGGAGATCAAACACTTTTAAGGGCAGAAGCAACTCTGGAGTTAAGGGACAGTATGTATAATTTAAAGCAATAAAATGAAACTATTTAAGGACTTTAAGACCCATTCATTATGTTCAGCCAGTTTCAGATGCTGGGGATCTCATTGTGAATATTGTTAGATGATCTAGACAGTTGATGAAATGACTGCAAAAGTTATTTGGGAGGGAAAGCTATTAAATTCATGAAGCTAATGAGCAACACAATTGTCAGTGGCTGTAATTTAACTGCAGATGATGCCATTAAGCTAATGGATTCCTTATAATTAAGGAATGAAATAGTACAGGTGTCTAATTGATGGTTTAGGTTCTCCCATTAAAATGGAGGTGAGATATTCAGGGCTGAGAAAAAAGAAACATTAACAAGGCTTGCATTCCTTTCATTATTTTCATATATATGTATGTATGCATATATGTGTATGTTTACGCCTTATAAAATATTTTGATGTGGTTAATACATAGCTCAGCTGTAGCTAGTGTACACTGGTCGAATGTGTGAAGCTTAAGTAACCAAACAAAGCAAACCGTGGGTAAACCTCTATTACCATTTAGAACATTATATATTTCTTTACAGAGTTGCATTATTGATCATTTTTTTTTATTTTGTTTACATTTTTAATGTAATTGGAGACAGTGATCCTCTTTCATGTCACATATCTTATTGATAACTGGAATGTCTCAAAGAAAAAACTAGAGATGTAATGCAGATGATCAATTGCATCTCCAATTTGCTAATAAAATTGTTTTTCATGTAACTTTCCTCTCTATTCACCACCTTTACATCATAATCTTGCAATAAAGTACAGTTTCAGTTGTTTTTTTTTTTAATTCAGGGAATAAACTTGCTGCAAACAGTACTGTTATTTATTTGGTGTCATGGAATCATTTGCTGCTTTTTCTGAGGAGTGGAAATTATTGGCTGGATTTTTAACTGCTTTCTTATTGGTTCTTTCACATTTTCCCTTCAGTTTAACATTCTGAGGCAGCACTCAGTACATCATTATGCAGTACTGTATTTGGGAGATGCAGACACTTTCATTTTCATATTCTCTCTTAGGAACCTTATTTAACTCTACCGCCCAGTTATAGCTGTATAAATAGCAGAGTTAAACAGTGGTTGATCATTGCATATCTAAAGATGATCTCATAGTCTACTAAATGCCTACCTCATTTTGGTGCTTGAACCTATTTATGTATCAACATTTTAGTTACCCTAAATCAACACCCTAAGTGGGAGCTGAAGCTCTGTTGTAGTGCATGGGGCGCGGTGACTATGCTCCCATAAAAGACAAATCATTTAAGTGCCAGAATGGCATGAGACCTGAATGAACAAATGTTAAGTACCCCTATGAAAGCTGTTAACGTTGGATCTCATGCTAGGCAGTAAAATCTGCCTGTACTGCCAGCAAATGACATCTGTTGAATAAAGAAAAATTGTTTCTGCCTGCTGTTTCTTCTGATAATGTGTCTTTAAATTCCTGTAATGAACTTAGAAACTTGGTAAAATAGCAGGATTTGTCTTCACATGTATTTTGTGAAGGATACAGACTCTGAAACTTTTATACATCATTTAATGACTTCAATCCTCAGTGGCTTGTCCACAAACTACAGATTTTTATAAGGAACAAACCAAAAAATATGAAGCAATAATCTAGGCATTCTGTGAAAAATATGGACAGTAAAGAGGTGTAAAAGGTAAGTGTAAATGTGATATATAGCATTACACTGCCTTTCGGACACTGTCCCTTAAGTATTTCACAGTTTTGAAAGCTAGGAAAACCTTCGTAATTTTTTTCTAGTAACTAGTAGTGCACGGAGCAGATAAAGATCGATGAACTACAAACAATTATGATAGTCTTACCGGTCTTAACCCTAAATTATGTGTTCTTGACATGGATGTCAAGATTTGGTCTCGAGGTGAATTTCTTGGCACCCATGTCTCAAACACTTAATAAGTGGGTTATAATTGGTGATCAAATCATAATCCTCTATATCTTCTATTATGCCCACCACCCAACTGACCTTATAGCTAGTCTTGACAATAATATATTGACTGCATATGGTAACTTGGTGCTCAACACATCATTTAAATTTTTATCTATTATTTCTTTAAAATATATTTTAACCTGGGAACTGAAACATTATTCTTTTCTCTTATTCTTACTGGACACACCTTAGCAAACTAGTCTATCGTCTACTGTCAACCTCATAGCACTTGCTATACTCAGGCAATACAAGAATTGCCTGATGCTCACAGATCTTTTACATAACTTGTCACTGTCTATTTGTGAGAACTGTAAGTACCTACCTAAATTCAAGGCTGCACTTTGACAATTGAACCCATCCTGTGAGCATCACTCACATAGACCTCAATCCACACATACAAAATTATCATATGTCGAGGTACTAAAAATCCTTTTCTTACAATGCTATATGCTAGTTGGTGTAAGCCCCGGCATAAACTAAGCACTGTAACACCAATCAGTGACAAAACAGCTGTGTGTTGCAAGGCAATAGCACACCCCAGAGCAATTACATCTAAGCAATCTCAAAACACAAATAGAAATATAATAGTGATCATTGACTCCATAGTTAGGCACTCGAGCTGTTTCTCAAGAGCCAAGAATGCTGATGCTACAAGGGTCCTCAGAACCCTTAAAACAGACAAATATAAGTATGACATGGTGGCGGCTCATAATGGAGTAAATGAACTAGTGAGCAGAGCCCTGAGGGATATGAAGAGAGGGGTAGTGAGAAAAAAAAAGAATGAACAAAAGAATAATATCGGGAGAGGAAAACTATTTCCTCACTTGATATTAAAACTACCCTCTCCCCAGGATTAGGGTTGGGTGAAGGGGCAGCGTTAAGGTTGGGGTTACCACCAATTGCTAAAGAGAGCATTATGGCGGTGAGTGCCATCATCAATGATTTGGGGATGATGATGGACACATCACATACATATTGGGGCAATATGCCAATATTCTAGCAATAATTTTGTTTATTTTTAACAGTTTAGCAGCAAGAAAAACTAAATGACAAAAACAGTACTAGATATATATAAAAAAAGGAAAGTTATTTCTTACTAACTTGTAAAGCTATCTTAAAGAGAAAATGATTTACATTAAATATGAGATTATCACTACTATATCTTATATCATTTACAATTATATGAAATCTCTAAACAAAAAAAGAGAAGTGACAAGAAAGCCTTCTTATAAAAAAAATCCCACATGTTTTTTTGAGATAATCCAAGATGATATATGGTCTAACTAATATAACAATGACTTTTTATTTAAGATAAAATTTTTAACAGAATTTGATATTTTGATGCAAGTGAAGATTCAGTTACGATCTAGGAATCTATGGATATTATTTTGATGGCCTTTATGTACTTATCATCCATTTCTACAAAGTTATTCAAATTAAGAACTTTAAAATCTTGCCAGTTTTGGGATATATGAAATAATGGACCCAACTTTGTTAATTATTTAGATACAACTATAAGTCAAAGTCAAAGTAAACATTATTGTCATTTAGACACCACAATTGAAGTCTAAATGAAATGACATGCATCCTGCTCAAATTGAGAAGACAGATACATACATACAATTACACACACTTAGAAGAGAGACATATACATATATACAATTACATGTGTATCAGATTTAACATTTAACTTTCTGTTAGACAGTTATATTATTACTTATTACTACAATTATTCTATACACCAGTATAGCAGCTGATTGGTTCCTTATTGCACCTGTACTTATTAAACAATGTAATTCTCATGTCCTGTATATTATGAGAATATCTAACAGTTTGTATTGCACATAATTTTCTTGTAAACTGATAAGTTGGTTGTGATGTCTTATTTTTATTGCACTATTGTTCGATTATCACAATACCTGTCAGCGGGTCTTATCCTTGAGATCAATACCAGAGTTCAAGAGTCTAATTGCTTGAGGGGAAAAAAACTGTTCTTAAAACTTTAGTCATTTTACAGTGTACGCTGCAGTATCTTCTGCCAGATGACAGGCATGTGAACAGTTCAACAGCAGGATCAGTAGGATCACTTGTTATTGTTGCTGCTCTGTTGTAACAACGTGTCATGTATAGATCCTTTATCACTGAAATTTTGTATCCCATTATTTTCTCCACAACTCTGATTATCTTTTGTAGGGCTTTTTGATCTGCAGCTGAACAGCTTCCATACCACACAGTGAAATTGCACATTAGGATACTTTCTATAGTACCCCTGTAAAAGGTAGAAAGGATAGAGGGAGGGAGGTAGGCTTGCTTTCCTCAGTCTTCTCAGTTGACCAAGAAAGATCCTCCATTATATAGAGCCCCAGGAATTTTGTGTTTTTTACCCTTTCTCCTACCTTTGCATTTATCATGAGAGGAGAGTTAGCTGGTTGTAATCTCCTGAAGTCTATTATGGTCTCCTTGATTTTGCTGGCATTGAGGTCAATGTTATATCTGGCATACCAGTCAGTCAGAGAACTCACTTCTTCCTTCCAAATTGTTGTTCGACTTTGCTGATGAGGCCCACAACTGTAGTGTCATCTCCAAAATTAAAGACATGGTTGGTGTTAAATCTGGCTTTACAGTTGTGGGTCAAGATAGTAAACAGTAGTGGGCTTTGCACAGAGCCCTGAGGCACTCCTGTGTTGATAGTGATGCTCTTTGAGGAATTCTTGCCCACACATACTCTTTGGGGTCTTCAAGTCAGAAAGTCCAGGATCCAGTTGCATATGTGGTTATTAACACCTAGTTGGACAGGTGTTTCTATTACTTGTTGTGGAATCACTGTATTGAATGTAGAAATGAAATCAATAAACAGCATTCTGGCATAACCGTCCTTATTTTCTAGGTGTGCCATTGTCAGATGCAGTGCAACAGAGATGGCATCAGATGTGTAGCAGTTTGCATGGTATGCAAACTGCAGTGGATCAAGTGTTGTTTAAAGATTTGCTGTCAGCTGATTTTTGACAAAGCTTTTCATGATAATGGACATGAAGGCCACTGGTCTATAATCATTAGGGAGTGGCTTTCTCTGGTAGTGGTATAATGTTTCTGTTTTTAAAGCACTTGGTTACCTTTGTTTGGCTGCTTAGTTGTTTAGCACAGTCCTTTAACACCTTACCAATATGTTTTCTGGCCCAGCAGCCTTTCATGGATTCACCTGACACAGGGTCATTTTCACGCCAGCTTGCTTTAGAATGAGCACTTCATCATCTGGGTCTATAGGAAGTAACGTTGCTTTGGAGCAGTTCCTCTCCTTAAATCTGCTGTAGAAGGTGTTCAGTTTATCCAGGAATTATGTGCTGTCCTCACATTGAGCTGATGTTGGTTTGTATTCGGTTATGGCTTTTATTCCATGCCACATACTCCTGGAGTCCCTGATGTCAGTTAAATGATTTTGTACTTTCTTTCCATGTGCCCTCTTTGCCTCCCTTATCCCTCTCTTCTGATTTGCCCTTGCCACCCTAAGAGCATATTTGTCATTCATCTTGAATGCCACATTGCGTTCTTTTACAAGCTCATAGACTTTGCCAGTTAGCCATAGTTTTTGGTCTGCTGTTATGATGATGTTTTTATTCACTGTTATGTCTTCCCTACATTTAGATATATATGCCTCCATTGTTTCTCTTTATTTGTCAAAGTTGACCTGTTATTCAACTGCCGCAGCCTCTTTAGATATTTTCCAGTTTGTGTTTTCGAAGCGTTGCCTTCAGTCTAGCAGTGACTCCATCCCTTGGTCCTCTTTTCCTGGTTCTCTCACATCTTTTCCTCTTGATCCTTTTCCAGTGTGTTGTAGAAGCTCCTAATAGCTGTTTTAGGCATTTTGAGCCATACAGTGATAGAATTCAAAGACTGTTGAGTGTGGAAGTTGTTGTAGGCCTGTCAGACTCCGCAGACAACGGGCCAAACATCCAGTTGCACAACAAGCTTAATTGCTTGATTTTCAGTAAGTTCTCTCTGCTATAAGTGATTGCACCTTCCCTTAAAGCCTCAGAAACTGTTTTATTTTTCATGTTTTTGTGTGGAAAAGAAGACAAATAGTGCGCATGTCTCATTCAAGCTGATGAAGTAGCTACCACACAGGGCACTGCCATTTTTTTTTTTTTTTTGCTAAGATTGGTCAGGGTTTTTCATCCAAAATTTATAGGAAACCTACAAATTTCAATTCCTTTTTGCACCTTAAAAGTGGTCATCTATTCACACAGAAAAAAATGTTTGAGTAAGGGGCAACTAATTAGACTTTTCAGAGGTTCTTGACATCAATTTTTTATGGAGAAAAGCTGAAATTATTGAACATGTTCCTAGATAAGAGTATCCCTCAGACTTCATCAATAAAATAGTGGTCACTATGAGAAGGGACAATAATTTTAAGCCCCTGTAGGTAACCATGAATGGGATAAAGTTGAAAAAAATACCCTTAATCATCATATGTGGCGCAAGTTTTGAGTGTGCCATGATTCTAAAATTTAGAAGTGAATCATAATTGGTATTGTGGTGATTCATAAAAAATGGTATATTTTCCAGTCTGATGATGAACTGATGCCAGTTTTATGATCTTCAATGATATTTATTTATAAGAGGGTTTTAATGTAAAGGTCATATTTGAGTTGGGTGTTAAGTGTGTTGAGAAAGATGGTTTTGGCAAGTTAACTATTGGCTCCCACAGATGTAGGGTTGCGAGTGCTGTCACTATATTTATTATGCTGATCAAATATTTTGGGAATAATTCTCTCTACTCAAAAAGTACAGCTGATTGCGGAAACCCTGAAATGGTGGATATGGCATTATGTCAAAGATATTCCTCCTTTTGCAGAGGTAAGACAGAGCATCCATTGACGAATAGGATGTACAAATATGTATTTGATGTTTTTAACGGAAACAACAATAATGCCCCTGTACAGATATTCATTAGTTTGTTCAATAAAAATGGATTTAGCTTTAAGTTTACTGTGCTATAAATGGTTAGCAAGAACCCAAGGAGATGTCCATGGGAATGTACCCTCATATACCAGGGACTACTCTGGCAACTTAGATTAAATGTCACTGTACCAATAGGTTTAAATGATCATGTTTCTATTAACAGCATTTTAAGAATCTAGGCTGCTAAAATTTAAATTACAAATGGTAAGCATTGTTATTGAATTTTAAATTACCAGTGGTAATATGTATAAATAAATGTTGAGTGTAATTGATTGTTTGCTTATTATATGTTTTTATTGACAATTTGACTGTGATTGGTGGTTTGCATTAAAATGATAGAGTCCATTGTTTTTTTCATTTCTCTTGAAGTTCATTGTATAAAGGAAAGTGCTCAAATATAGTTATCTTCAATAAAATTATTGTATCATAATGGTAAGTCCATTTTGGTTTACCTAGGACTTTTGTGACAGGTACGCTTACAACAAGTCTTGTGGGGTTCTTGAGGACTCGGTGCTGCAATTTTTGTGGTTAAATTGGATTTATATAATTTTGCAGGTGAAATATGTAAATTTGCAAACTTCCAGCTATGAATTCCATATTCAGAAGTATATATTTATTATTTTTTATAAGAACATTTCACAATCGTACCTTTCACACCACCCAAAAATGTGTAGACTATTAGAATTGTCTTCATCAGAATGTATGAATTTTGAAGGATATTTGAGATTGGAGATAGCTTTTTTAGTAGGGATACAATAGGTGGTATTAGATATATTTAACTGAGTAAAGAATTATTTTTAAGATAATGTCATACCTCTCAGCCTCTTAGAGAAAGAAATCTGGACAAAGCCATATATAATTTTAAAATGTCGCTCTTATAAACTTAGACAGTTGACAGAATAACAGGTTTTGCATTAGCATGACTTTTCTGAAGGGTATGAAGTCTGAAACTCAAATATCTGTCATTATTTTCTAACTTCAGTCTTTAATGATTTGCCATTAATTTACCAGAAAACCCCAATTTTATGAAAAACAGACCAAAAATCTGAGGCAAAAAATCTGGACATTCTGTGAAAATCTGTACAGTTGAGAGGTATGGGTTAGGCTATAGGATATTGAATATATGAAATTAATCAGGAACTTTTCAACAGCTGTGAAAGATATATTTAATACTTTGTATAGTATGGATGATAAAATTATTTTTGGTTGGCCATTTGTGAAATCAAACATTGAATACTATGTTGAATATGAAAATATGATATCTCACAAAAAATAGAAAGAATACAAAGAAATATTCGTAGGTAAATTGCCAAAGTCAGGCATCTAAGTTATATGGACAGACCACCATGCCTTTCCTTATAGTTTACTCCCTATAGGACAGTCAGTAACAGTTTGATTCTTGTCTACAGGTAGTCAAAATGTCAAATCTTAGCTTCTATGCTGGTTGTGTTATTTAAGTGCAGTGCTGGCAATAATAACGTTTAATGGCTTTGCTAGCATTTCAAAACTTAAAGAAGGGGAATAATATCAGGTGTAGCAGGCTGTAGAACGTACTGTTCTCTTTCAATCACAAAGTGTTAGCAACTATTGAGTTCAAAAAAGCCTTTGCATTACTTCTTTGATGATAAGTTGGACACCCACGTTTTTAGTTGCAGGCAGGCTCTACATTTGTTTTCAACATTTATCAATGTTGAACATTGAAATAACAATCCTCTTCTAATGCAATGTAATTCATAGCTGCATGGATATGTATCATTGTTTCTATGTAAAAACTACTGCATTTTAAATTATTGTAACCATGATAAGGGGAAATGTAGCATTAGGTGGTGTCAGGAGTAGTTAAATCAGTGAGGTGTGTGTGTTATTGAAGTGAATGTCAGAGGTAAGGAAAGCAAGCATGCCTAGCTGTGTTTGAGGCCATGCACAACTATGAGCACAGTGAAATGTTACATATCTGCCAAATGTGCAGTGGCAGACAGACTACTGTGGGCACGCACAGCTAAGTGTCAAGCCAGTTCATCATATATATGGGGAGGAAAGGGGAAGAAAGCAAAGCTAGGAAAGGGGAATAATAAGCAGAGGAATAAATGCAAGGTTAACCATAATGAATGAAAGGTGCTGGGGAAGAAGGGCAATTTAAGTGAGAGACTACCCTTTTCTATTTAAGAAGAGGAAGGGTATCTGGTAAAGGTAAGTTGTGGGTGAAACAGAGGAAGAAGGAAAAGTTGAAGTGGTGCACAAGCTAACAAACAATGCTGACTCAGACAGAGTTGGACTAAAACAAAAGTTGAAATAATAGTGGATGAATACAAATACAGTATTTCCATTTAGTAATTGGGAAGACTGAACATCAAATAAGATATGGGAATTGATATTCAAAGCAGTGCAACATGTGGATGGGGGCTAGGCAGTGTCCATGGTGGGTGCCAAAATGGCACTCAAGCCGGTCCATTCAGACATTTGTCACCCCTCTAGCAGATCTCAGTTGCAAGTTGTGCATCTGGTGGTCTAGGGGGTGATGTCTGCAGGTCATGTGACTCAACCAGCCATGTCAGGACCAGATGGTATTATGTGGTCATAGGACAGGTGTTTAGCTGCTGATGCACCTCAGAAATTACCAGCTAATGCATCTATTGCCAGGAGATCACAGGGAAGACTTCCAGACCAAACTCTAAAGAGGATTATCTAATTCTCTCTTGATTAGTTGCCATAGATGCTGCTAGTGAGCCATCCAAGTTATAGTCATCAGGGTAACCAACATCATCCTGCTTAAAGAAAGGCCTGGCAAACACTGGTAACCCAACATTAGAGGTGTTGACCAGTGCCAACTGAGGTAACAACTGCCATTCTTCACAGTAGCAAAACTGGATCTGCAGAAAAAGAGAATACAAAAACAGAATGCATTGGTAAACAGACATGTGACACATAATATTAAATCTGTACAGTGCAGCAGTGTAGATGGCATATGAACTCGGCTACTGGAAGTGGTGAAATTGCCTTGTTTAACATTATTCCATATCATCCTACTGTTGAAGTTCTTCCTGCACAGCCATATTATGCAACATGACACTTACTTCAAATACCCATATCCATCAAAGCAACAGATACATCTTTTAAGTTTTCCAAAACAGGCATTCAACCACATTCTGTATCTCAGTATGTACCATATTATATGCAATCTCTGCCATGGTCTGGTGACTTCAGGTGGGAGACATTTTCCACAATTCCAATGCATATCCAGCATGTCTTTCAACACTGTACCCAGCTGCCTGTGCATCAACTAAGAATAAGAAGATGCTGGTGGAAAGTAAACTGCACAAAATGTTAATAACTGTCAGAAGTGTTATGTGAAAATCACTAGAACTGCCTGGGTGGCACACAAAAACATTACAGATTAGTCTTTGGGCAGTGCAAATCACCTAGCAGTTAAGGGTGTGCATAGCCACCTTGTTGAAGCATCTCACAGCTTGCTAAACAAGGTGTGGCCTTGAGGGCAACATGTGAACAATTAATAAATCCCAGGTCCTCATAGAAATAGACAATTGTGTAAAACACCAGCATTGTGGTAGCTGTCTCCTCTGCCTTCTTTGTGGACAATACATGCTGCCTCATATACTGCAGACTGATGTGGAGAGCGTGGTGTAGGATACACTGACTGATGACTGTAAAATTCCTGGCACATCCCTTGTATCTTCCAGAGAGGTCCCTGCAACTTTGATGGTTAAAGTGGCATATACATTTGCATTCACTGTGATGGACCACTGTCCATTTTTCCCTTTGATTGTGCATGTGGATGACCCAATTTGACAAATCTCCATATGGTATTGCTGTCCACACAGAAGTGGTTCATGAGTTGCTGGTCAACCATTAGATGGTAAGTTAAGCATTGACAGTGCTGACTCTATTGGCACAAAGAGTTGTGGCATGCCACATAATGGGATCTGATTCTGACAGGGATGAATAATACATGTTGCTATCAGAAGCTTTTCAAAATCCTGCATAATGGCAACTCTTAGAATTCATAACAAGTGAGCACTGCAGTGTTGTGTGCATACCTGAAATGTTTCTGAATCTCTCCACCAAGTGTTATGCTACCATTTACATAATTACTGTGCTTTTTCATCACTGTCCTCATTTCCATAGATTGCACTCCATGCTAATGTTACCCTAATATGGCCTTGACATTTATCAGACTTGCCTCCTTTCTGAATTGCTCTTTTTCATGCTAGTTTGCAAAATTGTAGTACAATCTTAATGAATATAAATGGCTGAAAGTCTAAGGATACTACTCAGGATCCTTGTTAGAAAAATATGTATTCACATATAAGCTGCTAAAAAATATGTATTCACATACAAGCTGCTAAAAAATATGTATTCATATATAAGCTGTTAGAGAAATATGTATTCACATATTCTAACATATAAGTTGTGTGGTTTGATATATATAAATGAACTTGAACATATATGAAATACATAGATTGAGAAATAGAGTAATATGTAATGCATTTAATTCTGTTTTACTAGAATAATAGTAGAAATAAACTCGCATATTATTGCTTGAAGCATAAGCTGCTGTGTGATTAGAAACTTGGCCTTGGCAGCGACCAGCTCGGCCTGGCTCATGTCTGTCAGTGAAAGATTATTTTGCAAAGTTAGAAAATAATAAATCTGTGTGCATGTGTATCTTTTCCTGCTTCTACCAGCTATCAGAGATAATGTCCAGCTGGTGAACAAGAAAGAGACAAAGAAGCATTAAAGACATGCACCCATTGTATTCGAACTAATCTAAGAGCCTTGAATTGGCTACATCCTCGGAAGGACATTGTGACTGACCAGGTGCTTGCAAGGCTGCAATATTCTCATGGGAAAGTAACTTTTTAAAAAGTTGTAATATCAGCATTTTTCTTATGAATGGTCATGATGTAAAGACCCTGTCACTGACCACGTCAGTGAGGTGGGCAAAAGCTGATTGTAAACCCTATAAAATATCATGTATTTCCTGAATAAAGCCAGACAAAATTCTGTACAAGTTTGTGTATGGTTTTTTGCCTCCTGATGTACATTAGAATATTTGTATAGTAGATACCTGAGAAACCTGCATTACTGTTTGTTATTGACTGTCATTTTTTAAATGCCAGATGATTTTTACAGTCTGACTTTAACAAATTTATTTAACATTTTGGTCCTAATCGTGGAATTCCCTTGGTAAGCTGCAGGTCAGAGTATATAGGTGGCACGAAACCTAAGAAGGAAAGACCTCCGACTGAATTGTCGTATCTAAAGAGGCTGTCCACTTGTCTGATCTGTAAACTGGATCCTAAAAAGTATAACAGTAAGCGGGAGGCTCGGGTAAGCAGAATTCCTCTCTTTGTTTTGTTTTAGATCAGGGACCAGGTTACACTGTGCTATTGCTAAGGTTTGTGATAGCAGGGAGAGAGGTAGTCAGTATTGTATCTTGAGTCATAGATCAGGGTAAACAAAACAAAGTAAAACAGTCATTCTAGACACTACTGTGGATACGGGAATAAGATACCACGTGGTACAAGAGAAAGGGTTACGTAACAGTTCTTTTTTCTTTTGAAGAGACATGGGAAATGAATGCACTAGTATATGCAATTGCAAGAGCAGATAATGTGAGACATTTTTCAAAATGGGTTAATAAGTATGACTTTGATGGTAAATTAGATAAAATATCACTAGTAAAACTTTTGAAACAGTTAAAATCTGGCAGAAGGTCAGGCAAAAACAACAACACTCAAGCACATAGGTGGATTGAGGAAGTGAAAATACAATAGTAGCATGGGCTGGAGGTATTAAGACAACCATTTGTAAGAGAACCTATCGGAACTAGATCCGGAACACGTCAAACACTTATAGATGTTCAATCAAGCGGAGATTCATTAGATGGGAGTGAGGAAATCTGTCCATTAATAGAAGTACCAAACCCAGGCAGGACAGGAGGGCCAGGCCTCAACTCTCTTAGTGTATAGACCGTGGACACGGAAGATATCCGAAAGCTACAGAGAATTCCCCATCCAAAAATTAACTTTGAGAAATTTGTACAAGATTTACAGGGCATGAGATTGAGTTACCACCTGAATGGGAAGAGGTAGAAAAAGTAATTAGACAAATTTTAGGTCCAGATTGGCACATGATTCACAGTGCAGAACTAGATGCTAGATTGAAGGTCTTACAGAAAAATGGAAACCTAGGGCAGATTGGACTTGTATTAACCAATTACAACAAGATAATGAAACAGTAGACACATACTATGGTAGATTATTAGAATGTTTTAATAACCATAGTGGTATGACTATTCCTGAAAATCAAAAAATGATAGCTCATTATGAACAGCAGTTGAAGAATGCATTTTAAAAGGCTGCATTGCCCTATCAGCATATGATAGCCTTATTAGAGTATGCTAGGCATGAAAACATTTTAACAGTTTTGTAGTACAAACAGCCAAGTTCTGACAGAAACTCAGAGTTTATGAGGACAGGAAGAAAGAGGTGAGTGCTTCAATTGGACATGGAGTAAGGCACCTGTGGAAAAGAGGATAAGGATGATGAGGATTGACTAGATGACAGTTGTACTGCGGGAATAATGTAAATACCTTAGAAGAAACAAATGACATGCAACGGATGTAGAAGTTGGGGAAAGTGAAGTTTGGACCTACTGAGCTTGGAGCTCTATTTAGCAGACACTAAACCGGAAGTTACACTTCTGGTGGAAGGGAGAGAAGTCAAATTTTGTGTGATTCAGAACTTTGATACACCCTTCAAAGTTACGGAACATTCTGAGTCACCCGATTATATATTAGTAAAAGCAGCAAGCGGACAGCTGTACAGGGAACCACTTTCCCATGATATAGCAATAAGAAGTAAAATAGTACTTTCTGCCAAATGCCCCATGAACTTATTAGGAAGAGATCTTATGCAACTTTTGGCATAGCAGTAGTCCCTACCATGAATGGTATGGAGGCACAGAGACAAACTGATGCGGCCTATTATTGGTACAGCCAGGACCTGGTTACAACCGGTCCAGGGGCAGTGACCAAGGAACTAATGAATGTAGCCACCAGCAAGGTGCTTCCCTCGATGTTGATCAACAACACTTGTTACATTGTACCCTATATTAGGGCCTGATAAAGAATATGAACAAAAATTGTTCAGGAATCCCAAATAGACTAATACTACGGACTTTATACTGGGACACTGGGGGCAATAGTGTAGTGAGTTGTTCATTACCTCAGGAGTTCTTGGAATTGTACAAATCCAATAAACTACATGTTAGCCTAAAAAACAGGAATGTTAGGTGGGTAGACTTGGGTGACAAAGTGACAAGATGGGGAAACTAACTGAGGACTTAGGAGTACAGAAACAGAAACTAAATTGGTTAGCACTTCAGCTGTACACTTACAACAGAGTGAAGACAGCTGATTGGCGTTCTTGATAGAAGAAAGCTTTGAGTAAAATACCAGATATTCTTTGGTCAACAGGAAATCGGATGTGGGGCTTATTGAACAGCAGGGCCAGTAGCTATTACTTAGAACAAGAAAAGACAATATCCTTTGAGCAAGGATGCGGAACAGAATCAAACCTATCATAATGGCATTACTTAAGAAAGGGATACTGGTAGAATCCTTGGATTCACCATGTAATACTCCTCTATTTCCTGTTAAAAAGCAAAGGAATGGCGGATGGTACAAGATTTGCAGGCTGTAAATGATGCCAGACCCACATACCTTGTTAAATGATTTGAAGCCCAACAAAATATTTCACTGTGGTAGATATTAGCAATGTGTTTTCTCAATACCTATCCACCCTGACAGCCAGCATTGGTTTGCATTTACATTTCAGGGCAAAAGGTATCACTACCACAGGGATATAGTGAAAGTCCAACAATATTTGCACAAGAGATGGCTAGCAACCTGGCGGGATTTTCTCCACCAGGGGGCAGTCAAGTATTACTTTATGTAGATGACATCTTGCTTGCAGCTCCTACCCAGCAGCAATGTAGGGAAGACACAATAGCATTGTTGAAATTTTTGGCTGAGCAAGGGCATAAAGTGAATAAACACAAATTGCAACTTTGGAAAGAACAGGTTAAATACCTGGGATATGTGATATCCAAAGAAGGTAGAACATTAGATGAAGATAGGAAAACAGCAATCTTACAAGCACCTAGACCAACTACCAAAAAGGAAATGATGTCCTTCTTGGGAGCGACTAATTTTTGGAAGTTGGATGCCATTGGCTGATTTAATATTTAAAACACCAATGGCAGCACAAGCAGAAGCAGCTTTTGCAGACTAAAACAACTGATAGTTTCATCATTAGTTTTAGGGCTAATTACCATAAGAGATTTTTCCAGACTGTAGATTGTAGCAGCTATGGCAGTACAAGCTTCAGCCTCAGTGGTATTGTTTCATCCTCTAAAAATAGCATTTTGTCCCCTGCCAGACATCTTTCTTGTATGACCATACTATTGAGTCAACCTCACATGACAATTGAGCGATGCACAACATTAAATCCATCGACATTACTTCCGATTCCTGTAGATGGACAGGAAATGGAACAAATAACCACACCCAGACAAGATCTCACTGATGTGCCTTTAGTCAATGCAGAGGTGACATTTTATGTGGATGGGTCCTGGATAATGAAATCATAGAAGCTAACCTGTCTGCTCAAGCAGCAGAATTGATAGCCTGCACTCTAAGACAAATGTGTTAACATATATACAGTGGAAGAACAGATGATAACATCTACTGGCAAACCGATTAATCATGCACAATTGACAGTTACCCACTAGAATAGCTATTTGTAAATGTGCAGCCCATACCAAACAACAAGATAAAATTTCAAACGGGCTGATGCAGCTGCCCTCAGACCTTTCAAATGAAGAACTACAACCTTCTGAGACTCTAGATTTAGAAATGTTAAAAACAATGCAGACATTAGCTACAAAGCAGAAAAGCAAAGTGGATAAAAGAGCAATCCTTGAGAGGACTGTACATCTCATTGCCATCTAATTTATTTAGATATGCAGTGAGTCATAGTTAACAAAACATTCCAAACATAAAATTTTTGTGCAACTCATGCACATACTATTTGTATGGATTTCATAGAACTGAATAAATGTGAAGGGAAAAAATACTGTTTAGTGATCATAGATATGTTTTCAAAATGGGTAGAAGCTTTTCCGACTAGGAAGCCGGATGCAGCAACAGTGGCAAAAGCCTTAGTGAAAGAAATCATTCCTAGATTTGGCATACCAGAAAGAATTTATAGTGACAATGGAACACATTTT